>NW_019156159.1:0-2839 GCF_002288905.1 Enhydra lutris kenyoni | reverse complement strand
AGAGAGAAACCCATCAATTGTGAACGATCTGTTTGGATTCTAGCTCTCCCCATCACGTTCTGCCTCATCAGTTACCACGGTGACTTCAAATACACAACTGACTTGGATAAGGTTTTAAAAAATAATTCTGCTGTCCAAGCATAGAGGCAATACATTATTAGGAATGTCAATATTGGTTCAGTTCCCGAAGGTAACTTTTCTCTTAAAGTCAGATATAAATGCTGGTCTGCCGTTGGCGAGCGCTCTGTTTACATGGAGATGTCTGGCGCGGCAATAGTAATTATTTTGCTAGCACAGAAGCAGGCATTACCCAGTTCAGCAACCCCATGAGGTACAAGCAAGTAAAAGAAGAATGTCCTAGGGCACCTAGGAGGCTCAGTCATTAAGCATCTGCCTTCGGCTCAGGTCATGACCCAGGGTTCTGGGATCGAGTCCCACATCAGGCTCCCTTCTCAGCAAGAAGCCTGCTTCTTCCTCTCCCACTCCCCCTGCTTTTGTTCCCTTTTTTGCTGTGTCTCTCTGTCAAATAAATAAATAAATAAAATCTTCAAAAAAAAAAAAAAGAAGAATATCTTAAATAAAAACCCCACGGAAACTAGCCATGTGCACATCCTGAATTAAAGTTCTTGTCACTTTTCAGAATATAAATTATTAAGCTTTATCTTATGGAAAAATGTGTCTAATTCTTTGTGTTTTACGACGCTCATAATCTACTGTCCTGCTAATACACCTTTCTCAAATGAACTGGAAATTTAAACACAGAAATAAAGTAATTTGCTAATTATTAATAGTTTGGGGAACAGAGACACTCACGTCCAGATTAGTCACATCCCTGAAGTGTTGGTAGGAGCCAGCAAATGGAGAATTTTGCACGTATGACTGAGGAACACAATATCATTTTCTAAATCACGACACAGTTTTAACCCCTGGTTTACAATTTGTATCAAAGTCCAGTTTATCTATTTGCTAGGGACTGAAGTTTTCTGTACCCCCCAAATTAGTATGTTGAACTCCTAACCACCCAGTGAGATGGTGTTAGAAGGGGGGGCCTCTGGGAGAAGATTAGGTCCGGACGGTGGAGCCCCCACCAAAGGGATTGGTGCCTTTATGAGAAGAAACAGAAAGCTTGCTTGCCTGCTCTCTTCCCTGTGCGGACACAGTGAGAAACAATGTCCTGTAACCCAGAGGAGGGTCAGCCCTCCAAGCCCCACCCCTTTGCCAGACCCTGATGTCAGACCACCAGCTTCCAAAACTGAGAAATAAGTTTGTGTTGCTGATAAGACATCTGGCCTGCAGTCACTTGTCATAGCTACCCAAGCTGACTGAGACCCTAGCCCACCAGTTCCTGAGGGAGGGCTGTTGCCTCCCCCACTATGACTGTGAACTTTTCTATTTCTTCTTGCAGTTCTGTCAGTTTTCACTTCATGTGTTTAGGATTTCTGTTCTCAGTGCATAATGATTAGAATTCCTATGGATCCCTTTATCATTCTGAAATAATCTTTATTCCCAGTAACATACCTGGAGATGAGGTTCACTTTTCATTATACTGATAGAGCCACTCGAGCATTCTTTCGATCAGTGTTGGGAGAGTATCTCACCTGTTCACTGTCAGATGATTTGGATCTTTATAGTTAAAGCGTGCTTCTGTAGAAGGTGGGTGGAGAGGACGTGACCTCCTGGGGACCTGTGAGCTGGGCAATTAGAGTCTCCTCCCCTCCCCTGATCTCAGAACGTGCCTCCCGCCTACTATTCCCACAGTGGGAGCCATTGTCACTGGAATGAGCAAGGTGCTGTTAAGATCATCTGGACGGCCCTCATGGCAGCATGCAAGTAACCCTCCATGCACCTGTACGATTCTGGTGGGCAGGTGCAGAGATCTGCTCGTTTAGCCGCAACCCAAACAAGCCTCATACATAAAGCTTGGCTTATGAAACTTCCACCTGTCCATCTGGAGGGGCCGCTCTCTTTCTTCTGTCTCTCCTTGCCCTCTGGGTATGGGAGCCAGTTCCAGATTTTACCCGGGAGGCTTCCACGTTTGCAAACCAACAGATTCTTAAGGAAACCACAGAGCGAGGTCTTTTTTTTTTTTTTTTTTTTTTTTGTTTTTTTTTTTTTTTTTTATTGGATGTTACAATCTCTGCATTTTAATTGGAGTGTTTGGGCATTTTACATTTATCTCAAGTGTACATAAAAATATAAGAATTTTACATTAAAAAAATGTTACATCATTATTCTTCCGTATATTCCATATATGGACTAAAGTCACAGGGCATAGGAATAGGGCTGTGACTTAAAGGCTGGCTACCTCCGATTTGCTCATCCAATTAGGAAGTGTGAAGAAAGTAATTTCACTCAGTGTAATCTCTTGTGGAAAAGTCCAATTGTATCGTATGACCATTGCTGCACAAAAGCATCTTTACTTGGAAAACTATACAGATCATAAGAGACAGATTGACATCTATTTTTTTTTTACTCGAAAATAATATTAAAGCCACAGAGATGTCTCAGTGATATCTTTTGGTTACCAGTCAGTTATTTGAGAGATAAATAGAATTGATGATTAAGGCACAAATGCCAGAAAATAACAGCAGTTGGCTAATTCTCAAAGTGGAAACATTTATTTAGCTTGGAATGTGTTGGTATAGAAATGCCAGCTTCCTCTTGGACAAGCAAAGTCATTTGTTAGAACCAGAGGCTCATGTTCACTCCCTGCTCAGATATTCTATGCTTTGCTTAAAATCAGGAATGTCTTGTCAGTGAAAGTTCTTCAAGATGCAAACTGATTAATGTTGGAAAAAGGGGTTAAAAATCCAGTGTTAAACAAACTATTTTCATTATC
>NW_019156158.1:0-3913 GCF_002288905.1 Enhydra lutris kenyoni | reverse complement strand
ACTTCCCTATGACCCTGCAATTGCACTACTGGGTATTTACCCCAAAGATACAGATGTAGTGAAAAGAAGGGCCATCTGTACCCCAATGTTTTATAGCAGCAATGGCCATGCTCGCCAAACTGTGGAAAGAACCAAGATGCCCTTCAACGGGCAAATGGATAAGGAAGATGTGGTCCATATACACTATGGAGTATTATGCCTCCATCAGAAAGGATGAATACCCAACTTTTGTAGCAACATGGACGGGACTGGAAGAGATTATGCTGAGTTTGAAATAAGTCAAGCAGAGAGACTTAATTATCATATGGTTTCACTTATTTGTGGAGCATAACAAATAGCATGGAGGACACGGGGAGTTAGGAGAAGGCATTTGGGGGAAATTGGAAGGGGAGGTGTACAATGAGAGACTATGGACTCTGAAAAACAATCTGAAGGTTTTGAAGAGGTGGGGCGGTGGGAGGTTGGGGGAACCAGGTGGTGGGTATTAGAGAGGGCGCGGACTGCATGGAGCACTGGGTGTGGTACAAAAACAATGAATACTGTTATGCTGAAAATAAATAAAATTAAAAAAAAGAAAGTATGCATACAAGGTTTTCTTTTTGACTCTAAAGGTACAAAACTGGAATTTAATCACACACACACACACACACACATACACACACACACACACCTTGGAAACCAAAGAAACATGTGGAGGCAAAACAACATGATACAAAACAACTAGTGCATCAAGAAAGAAATCAAAGAAAGAAAAAAAATACATGGAAACAAATGAAAAATAAAACACAACACTAAATGTCTTTGAAACAGGGAAGCTCTTCTAGGTGGAAAATATTGATGGATACAGCCTACTTCAAGAAACAAGACAAACTCTCTCAGTAAAAGACAGATCATCAAAGCAGAAAATCAATAAAGAAACAAGAGCAGTGAATGACACATTGGACCAGATAGACTTCATAGATATATACAGAACATTCCACCCTAAAACAACAGAATACTCATTCTTCTCAAGTGCACATGGAACCTTCTCCAGAATAGACCACATACTGGGTCACAAATCAGGACTCAACTGATACCAAAAGACTGCGATTATTCCCTGCATATTCTCAGATCACAATGCTTTGAAACTGGAGCTCAATCACAAGGAAAAGTTCAGAAGGAACTCAAACACCTGGATGCTAAAGACCACCTTGCTTAAGAATGCTTGGATCAACCAGAAGATCAAAGGAGAACTGAAACAATTCATGGAAACCAATGAGAATGAGGACACTTTGGTCCAATCCTATCAGATACGGCATAGGCGGTCCTAAGGGGGAAATCCATAGCCATCCAAGCCTCCCTCAAAAAAATTGAAAAATCCAGAATACACCAGCTGTCCCTACACCTCAAAGAACTGGAGAATGAACAACAAATCAAACCAACTCCACACATAAGAAGGGAAATAATCAAGATTAGAACAGAGATCAATGAGGTAGAAACTAGAGATACAGTAGAACGTATCAATGAAACTAGAAGCTGGTTTTTTGAAAGAATCAATAAGATCAATAAACCATTGGCCACACTAATCCAAAAGAAAAGAGAGGAAGCCCAAATTCATAAAATTATGAATGAAAAGGGAGAGATCACAACTAACACCAAGGGAGTAGAAACAATCATCAGAAGTTATTATCAACAGTTATATGCCAATAAGTTAAGCAACCTAGATGAAATGGATGCATTCCTGGAAAACTATAAACTCCCAAAATTGAACCATGAAGAAATGGACAACCTGAATAGACCAAAATCTAGTAACGAGATTGAAGCAGTGATCAAAAACCTCCCAAAAAACAAGAGCCTGATACCTGATGGATTCCCTGGGTAATTCTACCAAACTTTCAAAGAAGAAATAACACCTATTCTCCTGAAGCTGTTTCAAAAAATTGAAGCAGAAGGAAAACTTCCAGACTCTGTTTATGAAGCCAGTATTACCCTGATCCTCAAACCAGGCAAAGACTCCACCAAAAAGGAGAATTTCAGACCAATATCACTGATGAATATGGATGCTAAGATTCTCAACAAGATCCTAGCAAACAGGATCCAACAGCACAATAAAAAGATTATCCACCATGACCAGGTGGGATTCATCCCTGGGTTACAAGGATGGTTCAACATTTGCAAATCAATCAATGTGATAGAACAAATTAATAAGAGAAGAGAGAAGATCCACATGGTCCTCTCAATTGATGCAGAAAAAGCATTTGACAAAATCCAGCATCCATTACTGATTAAAACGCTTCAAAGTATAGGGATAGTGGGAACATTCCTGAACTTCATAAAACCTATGTATGAAAGACCCATCATCCTCAATGGGAAAAAAGCTCACAGCCTTCCCGTTCAGATCAGGAACACAACAAGGATGCCCATTCTCACCACTCTTGTTCAACATAGTATTAGAAGTCCTAGCAACAGCAATCAGACAATACAGAAAAATAAAAGGTATGCAGATTGGCAATGAAGAAGTCAAACTCTCTCTCTTCGCAGATGACATAATTCTTTATATGGAAAACCCATGACTCCACCCCCAAACTACTAGAACTGATACAGCAATTCAGCAATATGGCAGGATACAAAGTCAATGTACAGAAATCAGTGGCTTTCTTATACACTAACAATGAAAATACAGAAAGGGAAATTAGAGAATCGATTCCATTTACTATAGCACCAAGAACCATAAGATACCTGGGAATAAACCTAACCAAAGAGGTAAAGGATCTGTACTCGAGTAACTACAGAACACTCATGAAAGAAATTGAAGAAGACACAAAAAGATGGAAGACCATTCCATGCTCTTGAATCGGAAGAATAAACATTGTTACAATGTCTATACTGCCTAGAGCAATCTATACTTTTAATGCCATTCTGATCAAAATTCCACCGGTATTTTTCAAAGAGCTGGAGCAAATAATCCTAAAATTTGTATGGAATCAGAAGAGACCCCGAATCGCTAAGGAAATGTTCAAAAACAAAAATAAAACTGGGGGCATCACGTTACTTGATTTCAAGCTTTACTACAAAGCTGTGATCACCAAGACAGCATGGTACTGGCATAAAAACAGACACATAGACCAGTAGAACAGATTAGAGAGTCCAGATATGGACCCTCAACTCTATGGTCAAATATTCTTCAACAAAGCAGGAAAGATTATCCAGTAGACAAAAGACAGTCTCTTCAATAAAGGGTGCTGGGAAAATTGGACAGCTTGAAGAATAAAACTCAACAATTCTCTTACACCATATACAAAGATAAACTCAAAATGGATAAAAGACCTCAACGTGAGACAGGAATCCATCAGAATCCTAGAGGAGAACGTAAGCAGTAATCTCTTTGATATCAGCCACAGCAACTTCTTTCAAGATATGTCTCCAAAGGGAAAGGAAACAAAAGCTAAAATGAACTTTTGGGACTTCATCAAGATTAAAAGCTTCTGCACAGCAAAGGAAACAGTCAACAAAACAAAGAGGCAACCCACGGAATAGGAGAAGATACTTGCAAATGACAGTATAGACAAAAGATTGATATCCAGGATCTATAAAGAACTCCTCAAACTCAACACACACAAAACAGATAATCATATCAAAAAATGGGCAGAAGATATGAACAGACACTTCTCCAATGAAGACATACAAATGGCTGTCAGATACATGAAAAAATGTTCATCATCACTAGCCATCAGGGAGATTCAAATTAAAACCACATTGACATACCACCTTACACCACTTAGAATGGCCAAAATTAGCAATACAGGAAACAACATGTGTTGGAGAGGATGTGGAGAAAGGGGAACCCTCTTACACTGTTGGTGGGAATGCAAGTTGGTGCAGCCACTTTGGAGAACAGTGTGGAGACTCCTCAAGAAATTAAAAATAGAACTTC
>NW_019156157.1:0-3915 GCF_002288905.1 Enhydra lutris kenyoni | reverse complement strand
AGAGAATCAATTCCATTTACTATAGCACCAAGAACCATAAGATACCTTGGAATAAACCTAACCAAAGAGGTAAAGGATCTGTACTGGAGGAACTACAGAACACTCATGAAAGAAAGTGAAGAAGACACAAAAAGATGGATATATTAAAAGTTTTATCTGTTACTAAAAAAAAATCATAAGAGATTGAAATATCCAAGAAAAGCTCTTGAAGGTAAAAAGAGAAGCCAATGGCATTAAGAGATTGTTCAGTTGGAGAGAAAAGAGAGGAAATGTAAGAAGCTAGAGGTGGAAATAGGTGATTTGAGAGTATATATACACCTAATGGAGACAAACCTATTTTAAATGAGTAAACCCTGTAACTTATCTACCCTTCGAAAGCTTCAGGACAGCCAATATATGTTCCTTATATTTGGAACAAGCAAATAGACACAAATCAGTCTCCTAGGTTCCCTTATAATTAATATGTGTTTTAGGTGGTGTGCACAAACTCCCAGGGGCTTCTTCCACAAAACTGGTCCCAGATGAAGACCTGGGCTTCCTGTGTTGCACCAGTACTACCAAGTAGGTAGCATTCTACTTGTCATCAGATAGACCTTTATTTGGATCAGTTTTGCCAGAGGCTCTAGAGACTCTTGGGTACATCCCCATGTAGGTAAAACCTTACATTTTAGTTTAAAACTGATTAATAAATACTATTTCAGGTCACTACTTATTTCTTTGATGGGAAATTTTTTTCAATGGTGTTACTACTGAGACACTATTTTCTGTTTAAGGACACCTTTGTTTTAAGTTTTTATCCATATTTTAACATTTGGGCCATTTTCACATTTTTCTTCATATTTTATACATTTAAAAATTCATTTAAAATTATATTTTAGGATATGCCCCTGGAGGTATCTATGTCCCTGGCATACAGAGGAGAATGTCTTCCCCAACACCCTAGAAAATTCTTCTATTTGGATTTTGGAGGGGAGGAAGAATAGAAAAGGGGTAAGTAACTATTTTCAAATATACCCAGAGCATACGCAAGTTTCATTGTGAGGGCTATCCAAAACCAAGAAAATGATGAGGGCATATTAGTGTAAAAAGCAAGCATCAAGAAGTGAGTTCTGGCACCCTAGTTAGAAAGAGGGGAATCCTGCAGGGGGTACTGAGGCATCATGTTCTTATTGTTTACCATAGGATCCTTATTCATGAACTTCACATCAGAAAACAGGTTCTACCTAGATCTGGGGACTATCATGTGAGTACTAGGAGAATGAGTCACCAATTTAGGATCATGTAGTGATAAATAATGTTGAGTGTAAATACATAAATACAGAATATCTGCTTAATTAAAATGGCAAAAAAAAAAACCTCTACCAACACAAAATCTCAAAAAAATTGTACTGATTAAAAATAGTACTAATGATGCCTTCTGGTCTTTGGTCCAGCATGTAAGGAGCTTGGAAGATGTCACACTTATCCTCACAATAAGAAAAAAAAAAGATTAACATACTAAAAATCAACAACTCTTCTTAGAATCATCAGAGAACTGAGGTCACAGGACAAACTTCTGTCCTGAAAATTGTAAAGAATAGGCAGACAGACAGATATAAAGTATTACAACTTACTGGAGTAGAAACCCAAGAGAAGAAACCTCCATGGGAACCAGTGCTGATGCAAGAAAACCTAAATTGTAATTGATGAATTACTTAAGGCTCAGTATGGACAAGTTTAGGGGCCCAGTCTAAGGGGAAAGCCACATTGTTGTTAGCTTTTTACCTCCAATAGCTCTACCAGATTCTCACAGTGAATTTCAGAGGAAACTTCCTTGTGCTTCTGATAGTGAAACAAGGAAAAATGGCCATTGTGAAATATACCCCAAACAATCCACTTATTAACAAGGCTCACCCTCAGGAGAAACTGTTCACATAGCTAACTAGGATTTTGCCAGAGTCTAAATGACCTAGGGAAGGGAAATGCCCAACTCCAGACCCCTCTCGCTTTTCTGTCTCACATAAGATGGTGGGAAATAAAACCGAGAAACACTTGTGAACATCACAGATCAGAGGCAGAGGCTTACTAAAATATAACTAGTAATAGGACTTGACCCCACACATCCCTTACCATCACAACAATATGTCTTCTATATAATAATAAGAGAGTATAACTAAAAGACTGCACATCTTGGATAGACGTTATTTAAGAGGTGTCTAAGGAAACCCAAAAACAATAGAAGAGAAAAAAATAAGGAAACCAGCAGAAATTTTAGCTTCTGACATCTACATTTACAACAAAAAATAACCATAGCATAATTGCTAGCCAGAGAAGCATAAAATCTCACATTAAAGGACTATTTACTTCAGTTCCTTTTGCTCAATATGCCACGTCCAGCTTTCAATAAATTACAAGCCATAAATGAAAGAAAATACTATTTAAAGGGACAGAACAATCATCAGAACCAGACTCAGATATCACAGACATGTTAGAAATACCAGATCAGAAATGTAAAACAATTAAAATTAGTATGCTATGGGCTCTAATTAAAATACCGGACAACAGGCAAAAGCAAATAAGAAATGTAAGCAGAGAGATAAAACTATGAAAAAACGAAAAGAAAAAGCAAGTAATCAAAGACATAAGAAATGAAGAATAACTTTGATATCTGACATGCTTAACATTAGATTTAGATCAGTAAGGGAAGAACTAACCAGCTTATAGAAATATCAGTAAAAACTTCCAAATATGAAATGGAAAGGTAAAAAAGAATGAAAAAGACAGAACAGAATGTCCAAGAACTATGGGACAATTAAAAAGGCTTACCATATGCATAATGAGAATGCCAGATGGAGAAGAAAGAGAAAAAAACTGAAGAAGTATTTGAAGAAATAATAACTAAGAATTTCCCCAAATTAATGATAGACACCAAACCATAGATCCAAGGAGTTCCGAGATACCTAAAAGGTTAAAACCAAAACATCTATGCATAAAACCTAGGTATATCATGTTCAAAATGCAGAATCAAAGAGAAATCCTGAAATTAGCAAGAGGAAGGGAAACAACCTTACCTACAGAGAAGCAAGGATAAGAATTTTATCAGTCTTTACTTCAGAACATAAGCAAGCAAGAGAGGAGAATGAAATATTTAATGTGTTGAAGAAACAGAACACCAGCCTAGAATTCTGTATACAGAGAAACTGCTATTCAAAAGTGAGGAATATATAAATACTTTCTCAGACAAACAAAAAATACTTTTTCAACAGTAGACCTGCCTTGCAAGAAATGTGAAATTCTTAATGATAAAGGTCAGAAACGCAAATGTATATAAACAGAGTGTTAAAGAAGGAATAATTTAAAGTAAAATGAAATCTTTTATTTTTCTCATCTACATTGACCAAAAATGTAACAGTTTGTTGACAATAATAACAACAATGCATTCCTTGATTGTGGTTTTCCCATAGGTGAAAGTAATGAAATCAATGTCATAAAGGATGGGAGGGGGGAATTGGGAATATTCTCTTTTAAGGCACCACATTACTCATGAAGTGGGATAGTTTTATTTGGAAGAGGCCTTGGGTTAGCTGAAAATATATATTGAAAACTCAAGGGCAGCCACTAAAAAAGTGGGGGAAAAAAGAAGTATAATTGATATGCTAAGAGAGAAAGATAAAAATGGAATATAAAATGCTCAATTAAAATCAGAGAAGAAGGGCATGTATTGCATGGAGCACTGGGTATGGTGCATAAACAATGAATCTTGGAACACTGAAAAAATTAAATTTAATTTAAAAAAATAAGAGAATGGTCAAGTTTCATTCTTCTACATATAGCTGTCCAGTTTTCCCAGCACCATTTATTGAAGAGACTGTCTTTTTTCCACTGTATATTTTTTCCTGTTTTGTCAAAGATTATTTGCCCATAGAGTTGAGGGTC
>NW_019156156.1:0-3915 GCF_002288905.1 Enhydra lutris kenyoni | reverse complement strand
GGGCCGAGCCCGGCCGGGAGGACCAGAGGTGCTGTGGGCCCTGGGGCAGCCGGGCTGCGCGGCCGTCGCTTCGCACGCGCGGCCCGACACCGCGCGGGGCACGGAGCAGGTGCTCGGCCGCTGAGCTCCGGGGTTGGCTGGGGCTCCAGGAAGAAGGCGGGCTCGCAGGCTGCGGCCGGCTTCCCTCCAACCGAGTGATTCGCCGAGACCCAATCAGAACGCGGCTCCTGGCTTCCTGCCCCGCGTCACCCAATGACCGTGCAGGGGAGGGAGAAGGGCGTGAAGCCCAGCGGTGCCATTACCCTTGCGGGCGAAGGGCTTCTAACCCGGGTGCAGCGGAGGGTTGCGTGAGCATCTCCGGTGCTTCCACTGTGGCGACTGGCATCCTCCAGTGCTCTAACCCAAGTCCTTGCAGGACCCGTACGATAACTCCGGAGGGGTCTGCACTGGCCCCACGAGACGCAGGTCCCGGGGCCCTTCGGGCCTCCTGTGAGGCACTCTGAGCCTGAGCACCGGCCGGGTTCCGCCCCGCGGCGTCTAGAACCCGCGGACTGGGCGGGGGGCTCTGGACCCATGGCGCCGCGTCGGACTCCGCGCCTCGCCCGCGGGCAGGGAAACACCGAGTCTGGGCGAGGGAGGCCGGGCGCCGTGAGTTTCGCGGACGTAGCCGTGTACTTCTCCCCGGAGGAGTGGGGCTGTCTGCGGCCAGCGCAGAGGGCCCTGTACCGGGACGTGATGCGGGAGACCTACGGCCACCTGGGCGCGCTCGGTGAGGCCCGGCCTGCCCTTTCTGTGACACGGAGTTTTTTAGACTTCGGGCCTGGACGCGCTCTAGTGTCTTGTTGTTGGGGAGGGTCTTCTCCGCTTGGGTTCAGAAGGCTGTATACCTACCCCTGTGGAGGGAGCGCCTTATCGAGGCTCCATCCTCTCACCCTGTCCGCTGTTGGCCTCTTCTCGCCTAGGATTCGCAGGCTCCAAACCGGCCCTCATCTCCTGGCTGGAGAGAAAGAAGGAGGTGTGGAGCCCCGAGGCCGAGGATCCTGAGGACGGGGCGAGGCACCCAGGATCTGGGCTAGGTGAGGAAAGTGGGGCTGAGCTGGACGGCCCAGAGCAAGCCCAGGGCAGGGGCTTGCTTCCCACAGCTTCCAACCCACACACGGGCTCTCTTACAGACCCCAGTTGGTAAGAGAGACTCCTCCGAGCCTTCTCTTCCAAAGTTCCTTTACCAGACCTGGTGCCTTACTTGGGTCAAGGACACCTAGGTTGGGGGATGAGAAGTTGGGGGTAGAATTTACTGAGCCTTCCTCTCTGTGTCCCAGAGTATCTGCGTGCCTCCGAAAGGGGCCAGAAGTTCATTTAGGGACACTGGTCATTTACACACCAACCTGCAGTCCATTCCAATGTCTGGAGAAATCTCAGTCCCTGTTGAAATGCCCGCTTCTGGGGGCTTTAACACAGCAAGCGATTGCTTATTTCCAACAGCAGTACGATCTCTCGCCTTCTGACAAACTGCAATTTTACAAGCCCTACATGAAGGGGGAAAAAAGGGCCCGTGGGCCATGGAATGGGGAGCTGCTGCCTGAGATGAGTCCTGGGGGCTCTGAAACAGGGTCTAGAACAGAAAAACTGTTTAGAGAAACTAGAACAGAGAAATGCCCCACTGTGAGGGAAAACACAGGCATGATCGCACAAGCACTCAACAATTCCGTTTCAATTCTCTTGTCTCTCTAGAAAGCAAGCAAAAGAACGAACCCAGCAGCAAAATCAGGCCCAAGGAGCCTGAGGATGCCCTTGTGAAGAACGTGCCATCAGTGAGGGCCAGGCTGGTTCCTAGTTTCAGGGACTGCAGCCGACCGTTGCCTCAGCTGTCCACAGACACGGGACAGCTGTGCTCCGAGACTCTCAAGAGGTCCTACGCCTGCCTGGAATGCGGCCGTTCTTTTAGCTACCCCTCCCTCTTAGCCAGCCACCAACAGGTCCACTCGGGGGAGCGACCCTTTCCCTGTGACCGTTGCAGACGTTGCTTCCGCCAAAGAGGCAACCTGGCTGTCCACATGCGTGTACATACAGGGGAGAAGCCCTTCCCCTGCCCAGACTGTGGGAGGCTCTTTGCCTACCCCTCGATGCTGGTCAGGCATCGGCGAATCCACTCCGGAGACCGTCCATATGTCTGTGGGCCTTGTGGGGTCCAGTTCTCCCAGAGGGCTCACCTCGTCCAGCACCAGCTGCTTCATACAGGGGACAAGCCTTATTCGTGTCCAGATTGCGGCCGCTGCTTCCGCCAGACGGGGGCCCTGGCTATCCATAGACACAGACATGGTGGGGAGAAGCCGTACGTGTGCACCGAGTGTGGACGCCACTTTACACACCCTTCCCTCTTGGCTATCCACCAGCACACCCATACTAGGAAGAAGCCCCATATCTGTTCTGACTGTGGTCGGGGCTTCGCCTACCCCTCCCTCTTGACCAATCACCAGCGAGTCCACTCTGGTGAGCGTCCCTACCCTTGTGCCCACTGCAGTGCCCGCTTTGCCCAGCAAAATAACCTGCTCCAGCATCAGCTCATTCACACCGGGGAAAAGCCCCATGTGTGCGCTGATTGTGGCCGCTCCTTCCGGCAAGGCGGCTCTCTGGCTATCCACAGACGCACACATACAGGGGAGAAGCCCTACTCCTGCCCTGAGTGTGGGCACCGATTTACCTCTTCCTGTGTCCTCAACAGCCACAGGCGCATCCATTCTGTCGAGAGGCCCTTCCCTTGTTTCCAGTGTGGGAAAACCTTTAAACGAAAGAGTGCCCTGGAAGCCCACCAATGGATCCATCGTCCAGGCGGGGCAAGTCAGAGGGGTGACAGACCTCTTTTACCACCCCCAACCCAGGCCTCCATCCCTGAGGGTCAGGAACCATCAGTACACTTCCGCCATTTTCCCGATGTGTTCAAGTAGTGCAAGTGTCTGAGTAAAAGCAGTGTAAAGGAACAAAAGTTTTAAGGTTCTCTCTCACCAAGTGTTGGGAAGGAGGTGCACAGAGGGCAAGGGGTAGGAGAGGGGAGAAAAAGGGAATCAGTCAACATGGAGATGGCAGGGGCTGAGCCACGTCTGGAATCTAGGAGAGACCTGGGAGCCGAGAGGTAGGACATCCGGAGTGAAGAACCTTCCAGAAGAAGCGTGAGACTCCTCCAGTCCGCCCCCAGCCCCGACCTCTGACCTTCAGCTCCAGGTTTCCCCTCACTCCAGATCTCAGGAGAACAGATCTCAGCTGGGGCCAGGAGCCATAATGTAAAAGGAGAATCATAGGCTTTGAACCAGTTTGTCCCCTGCCCAATCTTGGCTCATCCCCCGCATCATCAGCATCTCTCTGACTATAAAATGAATACATTAATACTACCCACAGGTGGTTGTGAGGATTAAATAATATATATTCAGTTGAAACAGTCTAGTACAATACTTCTAACTTGTGTATATCCTTCTGAGCTTTGCACATTACAGTAGAGCTGTTTGAATATTGAGGACAGCCTTACCTAATGACCCCTGCTGAAAACAACCACTTTTAATGTAAATTTTCTAGCTCTTTTACATGTCTTAGCAAGTTGGAAACCATTATTGCCTTATTTTTTTTTTCCTTAAGCGATTCACAATGCTTATCCTGTGCTCAACTTAGAGATGAGAGACTGTCTCATAATTCCCTGGACTGTGTCACTGTGGCTTAGGCACCCAGACCCTTGCTTATATATGTAATATATAATATATATTAGGTGTCTCTCTCACCAGGTTGTAAGCACCACCGAGAGAGCAGGCACCTTAATGCCACCTCTTTCCAGACCCCAGCGTTGTGTTAGAAGATGCCTCGTTTAATCGTCAACAGACACGGAGACCTGCAGGTGCTCTGGGACTAAACCTTGGGTCCGACCCAGCG
>NW_019156155.1:0-3919 GCF_002288905.1 Enhydra lutris kenyoni | reverse complement strand
TCCAAGGGGCACAGGAAAAAAAGTGTCTACTAGCTGAAGGGATGGATGTTGTCTTTCTGGAACACACAGGTCCCTATAGGTCTCTCCAGGAAACATGGTTCTTAGATGTGTAGGAAGGAAGAGACTATGTTTTCCACCAGTAATGCTGAAAGAAAAATGGAACAGAATATGACAGGAGGTTTCACGATCTCCCCCCTACACTTCCACCCATTAGCCACATCTTACATGGGTGTGCTACGTACCTTCAAAGGAACAAAACGACCTCACCACATTTGGGGAACTCAAGTACCCAGTACATTCCATGTGTTTACCATTCTACAAATTGGGCCAATGCATTCAGTGACGTCTTCTCATTCTGGAAACAGACAGGAATCTGTGCACTAATGTCTCACACAGCTGGGTTCCCAATAGCCACAGACAGGCACAGTCCCCAAATCCATCATGGGAGGAAAGGACACATTAAACGGCGTCCATACACATCATGGTGTGCAATTCAGGCATAAGAAGAAACAAATGTTTCCAATATTTTAGGAAATAGATGGACCCTGGAAACCTAACACACAATTTGAATTCAAGCACACAAGGAAAGAGGTACATTACATGATCCCAGGCTTTGAGGACAGTAGAGTAGGGGCATTCGTAGACCCAAAAGTGGAAGGTATGGTGCAGGGAGGAAAGGGGGAGGGCTTGTCATGTCGTCACGGGTACAGAGGTTCCATGAGATAGGATGGCAATGTTTTCCTTGATGGCAGCGCTGTCTACAAAGCATCAGGGATGTGAGCAGTGTCACTGAACATACACGTACTAACGAATACAACCATCCACCGTACTTAGATTCCATCACCAAAAAACCCACTACTCCAAGGTAATAGAGGACTGATAGTGTCACAGCAGAGGTACAGGGAAGACAGCTGAACAGGCCCTATGACCAGGTGAAGTAGTGACAAGCTGGCTTGGCTTCACAGTGGGCAAGAGGGCTCAGGGGACTGCACCATTAAACCCAGTGTGCCTTGAGTGTTTCCCAGACAGACGCTGATGAGTTCCCACTGATGACATCCCTCTGTTTGAAAGTCAAGGCCCTGTTTCCCTTTTCCATCCTGCTCCCCTCCTCTGTGTTTCTATGTACACCAAGGAGGTGGGCCCAGCAGCACGTCAGGCCTTCCTTGGTCACTCTTCACATCCATTCACTCTGGCCCCCCATCCACTTCTGGCAGACTTAACTCCCCTAGTCATTCCTGAGTAGTGCAGCCAATGTCCTGAGAGCTCCTCTCTGTTCTCCTAGACCATGTGGAGGGCCAGTCCAAGGGCCTTCCCAGGGGCTGGACAGAGGAAGGTGCCCCAACTCTCCTTAAGGTAAGTTCACCTCTCTTTCTCAGAAACAGTAATGGCGCTTCCTTGATTTTTTTCATCAATGAAGTTTGATGAAAACTGGCACTCCTAGGGGAAGGGGGCAGCAGTCTCCCCTCGTGGAGGAATGCTGGGTCCGACCTCTTATGCACAGTGGACCCAAAAAGGGAGATGACACAGGACAGCCTCACTTACAAACTCGATGGGATCAAACACCTTCTGCAGCAGAAGGGCTGGCTGCTTAAAAAAGAACGTTCTGTCTGTTAATCAGAATGGACTTTGGAGATCTGCCATGAACAGCTCCAGCATCTTTCAAACTGTCCTCTTCAACTCGGGTAGGGGGACATGGACTCAACCAGGGGACCTCATCCAATTAACTGCCTGAAGTCATCCCCAAACCAAAGAGCTGGCCCAACAGCAGAGAGGATGCTGGGATCCACACTGTGTTTCCTTTTCCCCAATTGCAGGTAGATGCTGGGAGGAATGACAGCTGTACATATTTAACAACATTGGGCTCTGGGAGGAAATCTAGATGAAAAAGCAGCCTGCCCCCTGATTCTGGGTTCCAACAAGGAATGGGGGTTGAATCCTGACCGAGACTGTCCAGTGATGCACGGTGACCATGTTGAACATGGCCTGGACAAACTCGATCACAGGGAAGAGGTGATTTTTGTGCATGTGGGACGAAGGCCCTATGTGCATGTGTGTGTGGGTGCGTGTCTGTGTGTGTCTGTATGTGTCTCTGTGTGTGTGTGGGCATGTTTGTGTGTTCATGCATTATGCTTGTTAACACGAATGTGTGCCTTTCTCAGGAGATATTTCTCACACTTCCATCATAATCAAAGTGTCACCCTTCCAATACACTCTCATCACCCTGGCACACTTTACATACTCCTTCCTCTGCTCACCACAGCTATACCTGGAGGATGTTTCCCTTTGCTTTCCTGACACGGGCATGGTGCGGAGCTGAATGATCCAAACCCTTGACCTCCTACTTGGAAAGCCAAGATTTGAGCTCAGGTTTCAATCTGAAAGTTGCTCTTGCCTATGCACCTGTGTTAGTCCCTTAGCCAGGGGGTCATAATGTACCATAGGTGCTAGTTAGCAAAGGGCCACCAGTATCTGTGCACACAGCCAAAAACCTAGATTCTATGACGGTCCCTGACAGGACCCAACATGACAGAGTGACTTCCAAGGTCACAGAAACCAGAGCAAGGATAGAAGCCCATGTTAAATATTACAGCCTGGTCCCTGGAGTCAAGTGCACGGAGAAAAGCCACATCGTTGTGCTCAAGCCCACATTGCTGGAAAGGGTGTGACCCTTGGAGGACAGAACAGGGCAACATCAGTCATAGCCAGTCTCAGTGTGTACATATGACCAATGGCAGAAAAGCATCACGGAGGGAATTTACTGTACTTGATAAGATTTCCATAAGCCCCAGCAAGGTTCAAATTCTCTAAGCACAAACTCACACACCACTGGCAAATAGGAAATCAAAGTCAAGCTTGGTTGGAAGCTCTGGACCAACACCCCTGGGGCAAATCTCCTGCAAAGCTGGCCTACAGCGTGTCAGCACAGACTCCAAGACTCCTCTGTGTAAGGAACTTCCCACTGGGCAGAACACCTGGGAGGGTTCATTCAGCCACTGTCTTCAAGGGAAACACCCACACACACGGGAAAACTCAAGAATAGTGGAAGGATTCTATCAAACTTATCAACAGTGCCAGCAGTTTACGTAAGCTACGATGTCAGTGCTCTCAAGCGTTGTACATGGGATTTTCTGAAGACAAATGATGAGTGAAGCAAACTACTAGGCTTTTTTTCTGTGGGCTGAATTCAGCCCGGTAAGCAAGGCTACTTTTTATGCCGTGCAAAATCTTACAGAGACGTGATTCATATAGTCACAGTATATTGGGATCTTGTGCCCAGAACTAATTTCCAAAGAAGAAGCATGGGACACCTTAGTAGCATGTCAATTAGGAGAGGTTATGGGACTTGGTCCTCACACAGAAGCCAGGTTAGGGTTCATATGTACTGGACTGACTATTTAGCTTTGATCGGGCTCACTTTAGCTAGAAAGACATCACCACTTGACTCCTTGTGTGGTTAGTTTAAGGATCTTTCCCATCAAACCTGCTCTTGCCTCCCTTTCCCACTGCCACATGTCAAAGCTTGGTCTCTTTGCTCAAGACCTCTCAGGAATGCTGCACAAGAGATTCTGGGTCTTGCTTGGCATGGTCCCAGACCTGGTCATGGTCATGACTTGGCAACCCCAACCACCCTCTCCTGTGCAAAAGAACCAGGACACTATGTTCTATTGGGAGCCAGGACATGGAAGACGGGTAAACGCTCTCCCTCATAACGTCCACTACCAAACCTTCCTGGTTCTGTCCAAGCTGCTGTACCTTCAAGGGGACTCTCAGAACTGGAGAGAGTAATGAAAACTTCCTCTGGGTTCACTACACAGGCTCCCATATCCTTTAGCTTCTGTCAGCCTTCACACCCCAGCCGTGTCTGACATGTAGACGTGTTCCCAAGGGAAGAACGTCCCCATTCAGCTGCCCTGGAGAT
>NW_019156154.1:1901-3920 GCF_002288905.1 Enhydra lutris kenyoni | reverse complement strand
AGGTGACAGCGGGTCCTTGGCCACCTGTCCCTGGGGCAGCCTTGGCGTGTGCACCGGGCGCCCGACCCTGAACTTGCAGAAACAGCTCCCTGGAGGCACGGGCAATCGTCTACCGACTTCCTACAGGATGTGGCAGCGTTTGCGGTGGCACAGGTGGCCTGGGAATGAACTGGGAAAGTCCCCAACAGAAGGACTCCATGCCAGGGAGCGGGCGGTGTGCCGTGCTCCGGTCGCCTCTCCTCTGGTCTTGGGAAGGCTCAGGCCTGTTCCTGAGTCAGCCTGAACGCGAGTGGAAAAGGCCAGGCCTTGGCTAAGCCGTGAGCAACCAGTCTGTGCAGAGTGCTACCCTGGGAGACGCACGCTGCTGCAGGCCCGAGGCTCCGTCTACAGACGTAGCTGAGGCAGGGTGAGCCCAGGGCGCGAACATGGGCCCCGGGAAAGCAAGGCCCAAGAGGCAACAACTCTCCCGCAACACTTCTTCCCTTCCATGGGAGAGCGAACGCCCAAAGCCTTGCTGGGTAGCAGCAGCGAAGTGCGTATCGTGCCAAGCGGGAGAAACTCGGGGAAAGCTCAGCATTCGCTGGGAAGTAAGATTCTGATCTTTGGGCTGCTGCTGCTTGCCTAAGCCAATTTCGGGGCAGTGCAGCGTGAGAAAACAGCCCAGAACGAAACCTTCTTTGCCCGGACCTCCTGTCTGCCCGAGAGAGAAGCGTGATGGCGCCTATGGTAGCAGCCTTAAGGAAAGGGATAAGCCTGTCACCACGGTCCCCGTAGCTTGTCTGGGGAGAGCCTGTCACCTGCCCGGGAGTCCAGAGCAGCCCTTGGCATTGCAGTCTGGAAAGGGACGCGAAGCATGAGAGTCAGCCCTCTGAGGAACAGCGGGCCTCTGGCAAGACAAGTATCACCCACACCCTCTGCGGAGAGAAAGAAGCCTGGTTGCTCAGGAAACACGAGGGGCCGACGAGTGCAGGGGAGCCGTCTACACTCTGAGAAAGGAGTCTGGGCAGAAGGCAGGCCTGTCCTGGGCCTCTAGGCCCAAGGTGACAGCAGGTCCTTGGCCACCTGTCCCTGGGGCAGCCTTGGCATGTGCACCGGGCGCCCGACCCTGAACTCGCAGAAACAGCTCGTGGAGGCACGGGCAATCGGCTACCGTCTTCCTCCAGGATGTGGCAGCGTTTGCGGTGGCAGGGCTGACCGGGGAAGGAACGGGGACAGTCCCCCACAGGGGGACTCTATGCCAGGGAGCGGGCGGTGTGCCGTGCTCCGCTCTCCTCTCCTCTGGTCTGGGGAAGGCTCAGGCCTGTTCCTGAGTCCGCCTGAACGTGAGTGGAAAAGGCCAGGCCTTGGTTAAGCCGGGAGCCGCCATTCTGCGCAGAGTACCACCCTGGGAGACGCACGTTGATGCAGGCTCGAGGCTCCGTCTCCAGACGTGGCTGAGGCTGGGTGAGCCCAGGGCTCGAACGTGGGCCCCGGGAAAGCAAGGAAAAGAGGCAACAACTCTCCCGCAACACTTCTTCCCTTTCACGAGAGAGCAAACGCCCAAAGTCTGGCTGGGAAGCAGCAGCGAAGTGCGTTTCGCGCCAAGCGGGAAAACCTCTGCGAAAGCTCAGCGTGCGCTGGGAAGAAAGAGTCGGGTCTTTGGGCTGCTGCTGCTTGCCTGAGCCAAGTGCTGGGCAGTACGGCGTGAGAAAACAGCCCAGACGAAACCTTCTTTGCCCGGACCTCCTGTCTGCCCGAGAGAGAAGCGTGTTGGCGCCTGTGGTAGCAGACTTAAGGAAAGTGATAAGCCTGTCACCACGGTCCCCGGAGCTTCTCTGGGGAGAGCCTGTCAGCCGCCCGGGTGTCCAGAGCAGCCCTTGGCATTGCAGTCGGGAAAGGGACGCGAAGCAGGAGAGCCAGCCCTCTGAGGAACAGCGGGCCTCTGGCAAGACAAGTGTCACCCACTCCCTGTGCGGAGAGACAGAAGCCTAGCTGCTCAGGAAACACGAGGGGACGACGAGTGCAGGGGAGCCGTCTACA
>NW_019156154.1:0-1652 GCF_002288905.1 Enhydra lutris kenyoni | reverse complement strand
TCTTTGCCCGGACCTCCTGTCTGCCCGAGAGAGAAGCGTGTTGGCGCTTGTGGTAGCAGCCTTTAGAAAGGGATAAGTCTGTCACCACGGTCCCTGGAGCTTGTCTGGGGAGAGCCTGTCACCCGCCCGGGAGTCCAGAGCAGCCCTTGGCATTGCAGTCGGGAAATGGACGCGAAACAGGAGAGCCAGCCCTCTGAGGAACAGCGGGCCTCTGGCAAGACAATTGTCACCCACTCCCTCTGCGGAGAGAAAGAAGCCTGGCTGCTCAGGAAAGACGAGGGGACGACGAGTTCAGGGGCGAGGTCTCCACTCTGAGAAAGGAGTCTGGGCAGAACGCAGGCCTGTACTGGGCCTCTAGGCCCAAGGTGACAGCAGGTCCTTGGCCACCTGTCCCTGGGGCAGCCTTGGCGTGTCCACCGGGCGCCCGACCCTGAATATACATGAAACAGCTCCCTGGAGGCACGGGCAATAGGCTACCATCTTCCTCCAGGATGTGGCAGCGTTTGCGGTGGCAGGGGTGGCCGGGGAAGGAACGGGGACAGTCCCCCAAATGGGGACTCCATGCCAGGGAGCGGGCGGTGTGCCGTGCTCCGGTCGCCTCTCCTCTGGTCTTGGGAAGGCTCAGGCCTGTTCCTGAGTCCGCCTGAACGCGAGTGGAAAAGGCCAGGCCTTTGCTAAGCCGGGAGCATCCAGTCTGTGCAGAGTGCCACCCTGGGAGACGCACGCTGCTGCAGGCACGAGGCTCCGTCTACAGACTTGGCTGAGGCAGGGTGAGCCCAGGGCGCGAACCTGGGCCCCGGGAAAGCAAGGCGCAAGAGGCAACAACTCTCCCGCAACACTTCTTCCCCTCCACGAGAGAGCAAACGCCCAAAGCCTTGCTGGGAAGCAGCAGCGAAGTGCGTTTCACGCCAAGCGGGAAAACCTCTGCGAAAGCTCAGCGTGCGCTGGGAAGAAAGAGTCGGGTCTTTGGGCTGCTGCTGCTTGCCTGAGCCAAGTACTGGGCAGTGCGGCGTGAGAAAACAGCCCAGAACGAAACCTTCTTTGCCCGGACTTCCTGTCTGCCTGAGAGAGAAGTGAGTTGGCGCCTGCGGTAGCAGCCTTAAGGAAAGGGATAAGCCTGTCACCACGGTCCCCGGAGCTTGTCTGGGGAGAGCCTGTCACCCGCCCGGGAGTCCAGAGCAGCCCTTGGTATTGCAGTCTGGAAAGGGACGCGAAGCAGGAGAGCCAGCCCTCTGAGGAACAGCGGGCCTCTGGCAAGACAAGTGTCACCCACTCCCTCTGCGGAGAGACAGAAGCCTGGCTGCTCAAGAAACACGAGGGGACGACGAGTGCAGGGGAGCCGTCTACATTCTGAGAAAGGAGTCTGGGCAGAAGGCAGGCCTGTCCTGGGCCTCTAGGCCCAAGGTGACAGCAGGTCCTTGGCCACCTGTCCCAGGGGCAGCCTTGGCGTGTGCACCGGGCGTCCGACCCTGAATTCGCAGAAACAGCTCCCTGGAGGCACGGGCAATCGGCTACCGTCTTCCTCCAGGATGTGGCAGCGTTTGCGGTGGCAGGGGTGGCTGGGGAAGGAACGGGGACAGTCCCCCACAGGGGGACTCCATGCCAGGGAGCGGGCGGTGTGCCGTGCTCCGGTCGCCTCTCCTCTGGTCAGG
>NW_019156153.1:0-3785 GCF_002288905.1 Enhydra lutris kenyoni | reverse complement strand
CCCCAAGTGTAAGATTTATATACTATTAGGACAAACACAAAAACACAAAAACACTGGTGGAAGAAAAAGATGAGAGAGTGGTTATAAATTCTCAGTGTGAGCGAGGAAGTTTGTTTGACTCTTCCTGGATGTATCTTGATATCTTTGTTAAAGGACTCAACTTTCCTAGGCTAAAGGGGGATTAAAAATTGGTTTACCTATAGGGGTAGTATTGATTGGGGAAAGGAGATGACTTTGAAGTTTAACTCTATATGAATACTAGAAAATAAAAATAAAAAAGGAATAAACGAGTCTAAACTAAACTAAAATAAAAAAAATAAAAAAAATAGAAATGCAAAATAAAAACACAGGTGTATGTATCAAAAAATTCAGCTTAGAAGGTTATTATGGAATTCGATGTATTGGACAGCTCGCTGTGATGGCAAATAAGTTAAAAAATTATCTATATAAAAAAGTGAGCCAGAATAGTAGGAACAAATTAAAAATGAAAGTTGTCCATGGTGCACCTGGGTGGCTCAGTGGGTTAAAGCCTCTGCCTTAGGCTCAGGTCATGATCCTGGGGTCCTGGGATCCAGCCCTGCATAGGGCTCTCTGCTCAGCGGGGAGCCTGCTTTCTCCTCTCTCTCTGCCTGCCTCTCTGCCTACTTGTGATCTCTGTCTGTCAAATAAATAGATAAAAATCTTTAAAAAAATGTTGTCCTATGAAGTAGTGGTGGTGGTTCTCTTGTAGTCTTTTTTATTTTTTCTTTCCTGGTTGGTTTTCTGGGGTAGTGGCCAGCCACGTGGGTTTTCAGTCAATGATATTCCCTGAGTTAAGTCCTCCAGTCCCCCTCAAGGGGGTGGGCTCTGAGGCAACCGGTTTTTTCAGGCTTTTGTTCTCTGTAGGTTTTTATGTTTGTTCACCTTTTTTTTTTTTCTCTTGCCTTGACCGCTTTTGATGGTTATTGTAGGATTAGAGGAAAGCAAATGGCACCCTGACCTCCCTCTCAGAGAGAAGCCTCAGTCTGTTCTACTGTGGGTGTTGCAGAGCCCATATAAATCCCCCCTTGGCCACTGACAGAGCAGCTTCCCAGTCGCGGTCCCTGGGGACGCAGGATCTTATGCTTGTACCCAAAACCAAAGCAGCGACAGCTGTTTGGGTAGCTCCAGACCACCAGAGAGGTTCTAAGCAGCGATCACACACTGAGATTTTCCCTCTGGCCCAGGCTGGAGTGCCTGGTCTTTCTGGGACTAAGAGCGCCCGGCTTGCGTGCACCTCTTTCAGGGGAGGCTGTTGGTCATGTGCACGTCTCTGGCTCTGAGAAAGGGGCGCAGGTCCAAAGCACCAGGCTGGGCCTTCGAGCACCTCTCTCATGGGAGAGTTTGGGCACACGTCTTAGGCTCTGAAACAATGACGCCTGTCAAAGACCACCAGCTGGGCCTTTGTACCTCTCTCAGGAGAGGATGAGGGGCACATGCATCTCAGGCTCCATAGCAGGGCTCACGCTTTCTGCCATCTGGCGTGGCTCCCATCCCCTCATAGGGGCCAGAACCCACGCAATCTCCGGCATGCTGGCGGCTCAGGGACCAAGACCTGGTTCTCCACCGCACTCTCTCTGGCTCAGCACCAGGGGAGGCTGTCCTGGGACCGGGGACTTAAGCCCCTGTCCCTAGTCACCCCGATTCCCACAATTTCCCCCGCATGATCTTTTGCTCTTTTGGAGTGCTTTCAACCAGTCTCCATGTTAATGCTGGTCCTCAGACACAGGGCACTCTCGCTCGCTCGTATTATGGGTATTACTTTCCAACCAGTCACCTCTGGTGACTCCCTCCCCCTTTTGTTTATCTTCCAGTATCAGTCAGCCTTTACCACTCTGCTTTGCCTGCCCACTGGAGTCTTCTGCCCCTGCAGAGATCCAGATGTGTTTAATTCTGATCTCAGGCTGATTTCAGGGGTGATTGGAGTTCTTTGGTAGGTAATCAGCTCACTTTAGGGTACAGGTTGAAAAGGCGCCTCCTCCTACTTCCCCGCCATCTTGTCCCCCCAGTTGGGGATATTTATAGCCAAGAGGCAGAGTGAGGGCGTCAGTGGATGGAAAATTAGCAAGAGGGCACATCAAGAGCAGGGGGTTCTTACTAAACTCACGTAATAGGATTCTTATAGAGGACACAGAGAGGGATTAGATATAAAGGGTGGGTATGTGGAATCAGATCAGCTACCAAGTGTTCTATGTCAAGTAGACATCCATAAAGGGTGGGGATTCTTGATAAATTGACTTAGCAGAATTCTTGCTAAACTGGAGCTTATCAGAGATGGGCACAGAGACCTAGTTGAGAAGAGGGCTCAAAGTTGCTTAACACAAGTCTGGTCAAAGAGAGTCTTTGTCAGTAATAGTTACACCAATCATAGTAATAACATTATCTTAAACAAGTGATAACATTGAGGCTTCTGGAGGTTAAACTTCCCAAGGGCACTCACCTAGTGAGCTGGCATTCAAACTCAGAATGCAAGAACCCTAGAGGTCCAACAGTCAACCATGGAGTTCTTCCACCTGTATCTTAGAAGAATCTGCTTTATAAGAGGAAGAGCTTCTTCTCAGAGTTAGTCTTCAGCTATCGATTACTGAACCAATGATGCTAAAGAAGAATTCCTGAACTGGACAGGAGGAGAAGTCATTGCTGAAGTCTGTTCTAACTTTAAATGCTCATGCTTTTATTATTGGGATGACTGCTTTCATTTTTAATCTGGACTAGAAGGAATCTCAAATTAGTCTATCATTTCTCTATATCCTTGCCAACATTGTTATTTGTGTTCTTTAAAAAAAATAACAGCCATTCTATTAAATGTGAGGTAATATCTTGTTGTGGAGAACATAGTGATTACAGTTAATAATTATTGTAACTATAGTTAACAATGTATTGCACATTTGAAAGTTGCCAAAAAGATAGACTTTATGAGTTCTCATCACAAGAAAAAAATGTGTAACTATATGTGGTAATGTATATTAACTTATTTTATTGTGATGATCACTTCACAGTATGTTGTACATATGAAATTAGTCAAATGTTCTATGTCAGTGATTTCTGTCTCAATAAAAAATAAGTGCATATATACAAGCCTACAAAAAAGTAACACCCTCATTTTATTTTCTTAAATGTCTATTTTTTCTTGTGAAATGTGTTTTAATTTTCACAGAATTTTCTTTATTTATTTAATTTGAAAGAATTTTTCACAGAAATTTCACAGAAATTTTTTATTTTTCACACAAATTTTCACAGAAATGACAGGATTTTGTTTTTATTAAATTTAGTTTACCACATTTTTTTTTTTTTTTTTTAGTATATGTGCTGCCGAAGCGAGCACTTGACACACAGAGTTACGTTAGTTTCAGTTGTACAAAATCGTGATTTAACAGCTCTCCATTGTTCTCTGCTCACCACGAGTTTAGTCATGACCTGTCACCATATGACATATTACAATACTGTTGACTATTTTCCTTATGCTAGACCTTTCATCCCATGACTTATTCATTCTATACGTGGAAGACTGGACCTCCCACTCCCCGTCACTTTCTCTTCCATTTGAGAATCAGCAATTTGTTCTCTGTATATATGGGTCTGTTTCTGTTCTTTTTTTTTTTTTTTAACACTCTCATTTTAGAAGTGATAAAACGGAAACTAAAAAACACAAGATGAATTATGCATGATCACATGGTAGGTTTGTGACAAAACAGATGATAGGTAATACCCCCAACTCATGGGTCTGAGACTGTGCTTCTCTATTATTTTTTAAGGATCTAAACCAT
>NW_019156152.1:0-3923 GCF_002288905.1 Enhydra lutris kenyoni | reverse complement strand
CAGAGAACCCCCCTCAAAATCAATAAGAATAGGTCCACACCCCGTCACCTAATAGTAAAATTTACAAGTCTTAGTGAGAAAGAGAAAATCCTGAAAGCAGCCTGGGAAAAGAAGTCTGTAACATACAATGGTAAAAATATTAGATTGGCAGTGGACTTATCCACAGAGACCTGGCAGGCCAGAAAGAACTGGCATGATATATTCAGAGCACTAAATGAGAAAAACTTGCAGCCAAGAATACTATATCCAGCTAGGCTATCATTGAAAATAGAAGGAGAGATTAAAAGCTTCCAGGACAAACAAAAACTGAAAGAATTTGCAAATACCAAACCAGCTCTACAGGAAATATTGAAAGGGGTCCTCTAAGCAAAGAGAGACCCTTAAAGTAGTAGATCAGAAAGGAACAGAGACAATATACAATAACAGTCACCTTACAGGCAATACAATGGCACTAAATTCATATCTCTCAATACTTACCCTGAATGTTAATGGGCTAAATGCCCCAATCAAAAGACACAGGGTATCAGAATGGATAAAAATACAAAACCCATGTATATGTTGCCTACAAGAAACTCATTTTAGACCCGAAGACACCTCCAGATTTAAAGTGAGGGGATGGAAAACAATTTACCATGCTAATGGACATCAGAAGAAAGCTGGGGTGGCAGTCCTTAGATCAATTAGATTTTAAGCCAAAGACTATAATAAGAGATGAGGAAGGACACTATATCATACTCAAAGGGTCTGTTCAACCAGAAGCTCTAACAATTTTAAATATCTATGCCCCTAACATGGGAGCAGCCAACTATATAAACCAATTAAGAACAAAATCAAAGAAACACATTGACAATAATACAGTAATCGTAGGGGACTTTAACACTCCCCTCACTGAAATGGACAGATCATCCAAGCAAAAGATCAACAAGAAAATAAAGACCTTAAATGACACACTGGACTAGAGAGACATCATAGATCTTCAGAACATTCCATCCCAAAGCACAGTATACACATTCTTCTCTATCGCACATGGAATATTATCCAGAATAGATCACATCCTGGGTCATAAATCAGGTCAACTGGTATCAAAAGATTGGGATCATTCCCTGCATATTTTCAGACCACAATGCTCTGAAGCTTGAACTCAATCACAAGAGGAAATTTGGAAAGAACCCAAATACATGGAGACTAAACAGCATCCTTCTAAAGAATGAATGGGGTCAACCAGGAAATTAAAGAAGAATTGAAAAAAAATTCATGGAAACAAATGATAATGAAAACAGAACATTTCAAAATCTGTGGGACACAGCAAAGGCAGTCCTGAGAGGAAAATATATAGTGGTACAGGCTTTTCTCAGGAAACAAGAAAGGTCCCAAATATACAACCTTACCCTACACCTAAAGGAGATGGAGAAAGAACAACAATGAAAGCCTAAACCCAGCAGGAGAAGAGAAATCATAAAGATCAGAGCAGAAATCAATGAAATAGAAACCAAAAAAACAATAGAACAAATCAACAAAACTAGGAGCTGGTCTTTTGAAAGAATTAATAAGATTGATAAACCCGTGGCCAGACTTATCGAAAAGAAAAGAGAAAGGACCCAAATAAATAAAATCATGAATGAAAGAGGAGTGATCACAACCAACACCAAAGAAATACAAACAATTGTAAGAACATACTATGAGCAACTTTATGCCAACAAATTTGACAATCTGGAAGAAATGGATGCATTCCTAGAGACATAGAAACTACCACATCTGAACCAGGAAGAAATAGAAAACCTGAACAGACCCATAGCCAGTAAGGAGATTGAAACAGTCATCAAAAATCTCCAAACAAACAAAAGCCCAGGACCAGATGGCTTCCAGGGGGAATTCTACCAAACATTTAAAGAATAATTAATTCCTATTCTCCTGAAACTGTTCCAAAAAATAGAAATGGAAGGAAAACTTCCAAACTCATTTTATGAGGCCAGCATCACCTTGGTCCCAAAACCAGACAAGGATCCCATCAAAAAGAGAATTACAGACCAATATCCTTGATGAACACAGATGTGAAAATTCTCACCAACATACTAGCCAATAGGATCCAACAGTACATTAAAAGAATTATTCACCACGACCAAGTGGGCTTTATTCCAGGGCTGTAAGATTGGTTCAATATCCGCAAGTCAATCAATGTGATACAATACATTAATATAAGAAAGAACAAGAACCATATGATACTCTCCATAGATGCTGAAAAAGCATTTGACAAAGTACAGCATCCCTTCCTTATCAAGACTCTTCAGAGTGTAGGGATAGAGGGCACATACCTCAATATTATCAAAGCCATCTGTGAAAAACCCACCGCAAATATAATTCTCAATGGAGAAAAACTGAAAGCTTTTCCGCTAAGGTCAGGAACACGGCAGGGATGTCCATTATCACCACTGCTATTCAACATAGTACTAGACGTCCTAGCCTCAGCAATCAGACAACAAAAAGAAATTAAAGGTATCCAAATCGGCAAAGAAGAAGTCAAACTATCACTCTTTGCAGATGATATGATACTATATGTGGAAAACCCAAAAGATTCCACTCCCAAACTGCTAGAACTCATACAGAATTCAGTAAAGTGTCATGATATAAAATCAATGCACAGAAATCAGTTGCATTTCTTTACCCCAACAATAAGACAGAAGAAAGAAAAATTAAGGAGTCAATCCCATTTACAGTTGCACCCAAAACCATAAGATACCTAGGAATAAACCTAATCAAATAGTCAAAGAATCTGTACTCAGAAAACTATAAAGTACTCATGAAAGAAATTGAGGAAGACACAAAGAAATGGAAAAATGTTCCACGCTCCTGGATTAGAAGAACAAATATTGTGAAAATGTCTATGCTACCTTAAGCAATCTACACATTTAATGTAATCCATATCAAAATCCCATTCATTTTTTTCAAGGAAATGGAACAAATAATCCTGAAATTTATATGGAACCAGAAGAGACCTCAAACAGCTAAAGGAATATTGAAAAAGAAAGCCAAAGTTGGTGGCATCACCATTCCAGACTTCAAGCTCTATTACAAAGCTGTCATCATCAAGACAGTATGGTACTGGCACAAAAACAGACACACGGATCACTAGAACAGAATAGAGAGCCCAGAAATAGACCCTCAACTCTATGGTCAACTAATCTTCAACAAAGCAGGAAAGAATATCCAATGGAAAAAAGACAGCCTCTTCAACAAATGGTGTTGGGAAAATTGGACAGCCACATGCAGAAAAATGAATTTGGACCATTTCCTTATACCACACATGAAAATAGACTCAAAATGGATGAAGGACCTCAATGTGAGAAAGGAATCCATCAAAATCCTTGAGAGCACAGGCAACAACCTCTTCGTCCTCAGCCTCTTCGACCTCAGCAACATCTTCCTAGGAACATCGCCAAAGGCAAGGGAAGTAAGGGCAAAAATGAACTATTGGGATTTTATCAAGATCAAAAGCTTTTGCACAGCAAAGGAAACAGGTAACAAAACCAAAAGACAACGGACAGAATGGGAGAAGATATTTGCAAATGACATATCAGATAAAGGGCTAGTGTCCAAAATCTATAAAGAACTTAGCAAACTCAACACCCAAAGAACAAATAATCCAATCAAGAAATGGGCAGAGGACATGAACAGACATTTCTGCAAAGACATCCAAATGGCCAACAGACACATGAAAAAGTGCTCCACATCACTCGGCATCAGGGAAATACAAATCAAAACCACAATGAGATATCACCTCACACCAGTCAGAATGGCTAAAATTAACAAGTCAGGAAATGACAGATGCTGGCGAGGATGCGGAGAAAGGGGAACCCTCCTACACTGTTGGTGGGAATGCAAGCTGGTGCAACCACTCTGGAAAACAGCATGGAGGTTCCTCAAAA
>NW_019156151.1:0-3924 GCF_002288905.1 Enhydra lutris kenyoni | reverse complement strand
AACAATAACTTTCATGGAGATTGAGGAGGTTGAATGGTTCAGTAGGCACCAAAAGCATGTGAATAACCTTGTAATGAAAGGAAGGAACACTGAGATTCTTAACAAAAATCTTTTATTAGCCAAAAAACATAAATAAATAAAAAAGAATATATATATATACACATACATACATACATATATGTGTGTGGGTTTGGGTGAGTGTGTATGCATATAAACTATCCCAGTTTAAACCCCAGCACCTGGGAGCATGACCTGATTTGGAAATAGGGTCTCTGGAGATGTAACTAGCTAGGATAAGGTCATATTTGAGTAGGCTGGGCCCATAATTTGGGAGGACTTGTGTCCTTCTAAGAAGGGAAACTTGGGATGCACAGATATGCACTGAGGGAGAAGGCCATGGGAAGAAGTCCAAAGCCAGGGCAATACTTCAAGCTGGGACAGGGACCTGGAACAGATCCTTCCTTCAAACCTACAAAAGGAGCATGGCCCACCAACATTGTAGCCTCTAGAACTGTGACACTGTCCACTTCTGTTGTTTCAGCCACTAGGCTTGTGGTATCTTGTTATAGCACCCCTAGAAAACTAACACAAACCTTGTTAGAGGAAAAGAAACCAATCATAAGCCCATGGGAAATTGGAAAAGAAAATAAATATCTATCTACCTATCAGTCTATCTATATCTAAATCTTGAAAACATTGAAAAGGAACACACATTTGTGAACCCTGTGAAAAGGAAAACAAGCAAACAAAAAAAACTGAGCCCCAGGATTCACTCGGCTTTTCACCTGGAGGAGTTCTGGATGGTGGGGGTATGGAGGAGATTCGAAGAAAAGATGGGAGTCTCCCTGGTGTGAGGAAAGAGAGATTGCAATTCAGGAAGGCTGGAGTGATGAAAAGGCCATGGGTTCCAGAAAGAAGGAAGTCAAGTAGAAAACAAGCTCTAGGAAATACACACAGGAGTCCTCTTGAGTCCTTGCTCAATAGGAAGCAGTGTGTGTCTAAGAAAATGCACCAGGTTCTAACAAAGAGTCAAGGCAACTGAACCAGATGGTTCCCAAGACTCATACAAGGCTAAAGGTCTTTGGAGTTCCAACCAGCCAGAGGAAAGAGTTCTTTTGGATAAGTCAGAATATTCAGTAGAGACCCGGTAAGGATCATGAGTTAGGAGTGGGACGAAATGATCCCACAAAGACTGCTGACTCCACAGATTCCCTAAACAAGTGGGAGAACAGTTTTAGAAAGAGTCAGAATAGAATATTAGTAGTTCATTCTGAAGGTCATTGTTGAAATGTTGAAGTTGAAGTCTACTACCTCGCTACTCATGTTTTCTTTTTCATATCTGTTCCTTCTTCCCTTTTGAACAGCCTTCCTTTCAATGAACTGAGTCATTTGTAAGCTGCTATCTGCCTTCTCTTATTGGCTATCACACGGGCAGTGAGATATTAGTAGGTAATTCTGACTCTTTCTAAAATTGTTCCCCCACTTGTTGAGCAAATCTGTAGAGTCAGCTTTCTTTGAGGGATCATTTCGTACCGCTCCTAACTCATGATCCTTACCAGGTCTCTACTGAATATCCTGACTTAGCCAAAAGAACTCTTCCCTCTGGCTGGTTGGCACTCCAATGACCTCTAGCTTTGTATGAGTCTTGGGAACCATCTGGTTCAGTTGCCTTGACTCTTTGTTAGAACCTGGGACATTTTCTTAGACACACACTGCTTCCTATTGAGCAAGGACTCAAGAGGACTCCTGTGTGTATTTCCTAGAGCTTGTTTTCTACTTGACTTCCTTCTTTCTGGAACCCATGGCCTTTTCACCACTCCAGCCTTCCTGAATTGCAATCTCTCTTTCCTCACACCAGGGAGACTCCCATCTTTTCTTCGAATCTCTTCCATAACCCCACCATCCAGAACTCCTCCAGGTGAAAAGCCGAGTGAATCCTGGGACTCATTTTTTTTTTTTGTTTCTTTTTTTTTTTTTTTTGGTTGCTTGTTTTACTTCTCACAGGGTTCACAAATATGCGTTCCTTTCCAATGTTTTAAAGAGTTAGATATTGATAGACAGGTAGATACATAATTTTTTTTTCTTTTCCAATTTCCCATGGGCTTATGATTGGTTTCTTTTCCTCTAACAAGGTTTGTATTAGTTTTCTAGGGGTGCTATAACAAGATACCACAAGCCTAGTGGCTGAAACAACAGAAGTGGACAGTGTCACAGTTCTAGAGGCTACAATGTTGGTAGGTCATGCTCCTTTTGTAGGTATTAAGGAAGGATCTGTTCCAGGTCCCTGTCCCAGCTTGAAGTATTGCCCTGGCTTTGGACTTCTTCCCATGGCCTTCTCCCTCAGTGCATATCTGTGCATCCCAAGTTTCCCTTCTTAGAAAGACAGAAGTCCTCCCAAATTATGGGCCCAGCCTACTCAAATATGACCTTATCCTAGCTAATTACATCTCCAGGGACCCTATTTCCAAATAAGGTCACGCTCCCAGGTGCTGGGGTTTAAACTGGGATAGTTTATATGCATACACACACACACACGTGTGTGTGTGTGTGTGTGTGTGTATAATTTTGTGTGTGTGTGTGTATAATTTTGTTAATTTTTTATTCTTTTATTTTTGGGCTAATAAACATTTTTGTTAAGAATTTCAGTCTTCCTTCCTTTCATTACAAGGTTATTCACATGCTTTTGGTGCCTACTGAACTATTCAACCACCTCTACCTCCTCAATCTCCATGAAAGTTATTGTTACCTAAAGTCGTGTGCCAACTTTTTAAAAAATGGTTGGCATCTTTTTGGAGTTTACAGTTTTTTGGTATTGAGTGTCTGTTTATAGGCTGGTGAAGGTGACTTTCATCCTACTCTTTCCTTCTGAATTTGTTTCTTTCTCAGAAAGGAAATTCTCTAGTGTTTTTAAAAGAAGGACCTATAAAAACTAAATGGTTCTTCTTTCTAAGTCTACATTCCTTCATCTCATTTGGTATGTACATTAAGTGACCAGAGATTTGGAGGCTGACAGCATTTATCAGCATTTAAAAGACAGAAAGAAAAATAAATGTATTTTTAGAAAGGGATCTAAAAAGGGATGAAGCCAACAAATTGCAAGACAACGGACAAAAACTGAGAGGCTCAGTTATTTCATGAAATGTCAATGGTTTCTATACTCTAATGAAAAGATTAAATTGGTTAGATTGCATCAATACCCACATACACACATAAGGATGTGCTGCTTCTACGAGATACAGAATCAGCTCATCAAGGCAGAAACAAAATTTGGTAGTATTGAACACCTAAGATTGAACAACTATTCTACAAACCTAGAAGGTGACGTCCTAGCGAGTATAAGAAGTGATGGAGGAAACATTAAAGGTTTAACAACTGGAAAAAATGAGTGAAATTTGTATAAAAAGATATTCTAAGAGAATGTACAAAATATTAGAATCAGGAAGTGAATTAATCAACGTCATTGGATATAAGTTAAAAATGAAGAAAAATTCATTGGAATTCTGTGACATACGAACAAAGGTTGAAAATCCTATGGATGAGAGCACCAAAACGAGGACTTCATCTATCCAAAGACTTTATACAGTCTCTACACAGCAAGTCTCCACCCAGAAAACCGTCAAAGATTACTAAGGAGAACTTATGATCTAAATCAGTGGGATGTCCAATATGTTAATATGTTACCTATGTTAATAGAACAGGTTCATAGATTGGATGATCGGTATTGTAAAGTTTCAGTTGACCCCAGCTTGATTGAGAGATTCAATGCAATCCCAGTTTCCTATCTAGCAAGTACCTATGTATGTGGATAATCCAATTCTTATCTTTCCATGGAAATGAAAAGGACTCGTCATTCCCCAGCAACTCTGAAGAATGAAGTGAGAGCAAGAGTGAGGGAGAAAGAGAGTGAGAGGAGAATCTGATGGG
>NW_019156150.1:0-3928 GCF_002288905.1 Enhydra lutris kenyoni | reverse complement strand
GTGCCTCTTGGCCCAAATCCTAACCCTTGGTGGGGTTGTCCAGGCTACGTGACCCACAACCCCACTCTGGAATCTTTGTTTGGGCGGGACCCCTGACGTGGAAAACAGCACTCTTCCCTTCCCCCAGAAAGACATCAAACTCTTGGGAGAAGGGGGAAAACACCAGATAGGAAGAACCTCCCATGGACTCATGTAGCAACCCTATCATTCCGAGGTAATCCTAGATATAGAGTAGAAAGAAAAGCCTCTGCTACTGCTCCCAGGCATCCGAATTGCAAATCCTGAGGAGCTGCTTTAAGGGTCTGCAGATCGGGCCTGCCATAACTTCGCTCCTAAGTCTTCCCCGAGTTTCTGTCTGAAGACTTGGTTCCCAAAGCCGTGACCACATGCCCTCCATGATGGCACCTCCAGAAACAAACAGCATCCCTGGGCCTGCTCTCCCGAGGGAACTCTGCACATGTCAGTTGCCCAAACCTTCCAGAATGGGAGAAACCTTCAAGGCACCTGAACCTACACCAATTTCATAGGCTGCTCTGGAAAAAATGCGCAGTCTGACTGACACACCTTCAGCACCTACCTGCAGGAAGAAACGCAAGTCAATGGACCTGAGTCTGAAGACTGAACCTGACATGCCCCTACAACCTCATCCAATACCTAGCTTAGGTTTCCAGGTCTCCGTCCCTCAGGCCTGTTCTGGAAAACCAACTTATGGCCCATCGTGTGGCCCCTAGCCATACAATAGAATCCCTCTGTTCTCGAGAAGGAAACCTTGCTCTTGAGAACAGGGACCAACCCTCAGCCTAGGAGATTCCTGCATGGCCCCAGAGCCACAGCCACATTCTAAGGTCTCCCTGGACACCAAGCAGCATTGTGACCCGTCAGACTGAGAACCTCTGTCAAGTCAGATCCCTTGGAACTTCGAACCAGAGGGAGCGGATCAAAGCTGCCCTGTTCCTTGACTGCTGTGGTAACGCGAATTGGGGTTTCCAGGCATCCATTCAGAGAGCTCTGCTGTCGAATCTTTCCATGTGGGAGACCTCTAAGCTGACTACCCCTGTCCCGCAGAAGGACACCTTGTGGTTTGGAGCAGCTCACAAGCTCCAGCTTGGATAAGCCTCCAAGGCTTCTTGAGGCCACCCGAGTATTCATTGCCGTTCATGGATACAAATTCCAGTGTGAGCAGACATCTCACCCTCGCCCATGCTCAGGTGCTGGAGATCTTGAAACACCTGCTACACATTGGAACTGTCATGCCCTCGGCACTGAACATACCATAGCTTGTGTTTTCAGATTTCGATCCTCACAAGCTTTGCCAGCAGGCCCTCCACCTTGGGAATTCTGGAGTCACAAAACTGCCTTCTACCTGGCCAACAGAAAGAAGAAATGACCTACAGGCCTGACCAAAACCCCCAATGAGCGTCCAACCAAATAGGACTCAAGGGCACCCTAATAACATAGGTAGCCCTGTGAACTAGTGCTCTGTGTAACACAGCCCGAGACCCAATCTCCTGTCGGCCAGCCAGATAGCGGGACCCATATCCTGCTGGTGGGAACTGCCTTGGCCCGAGTCCGTTATTTCCATCCAACCTGGGTATGCAGGTATCTGACCCCAGAAGATAGTGCAAAACCCTGCCCTTGGGTGTACCTGAAGCACAACAGAGTACTCCTCCTTCCCCATGGCAGGAAAGTGAATGTTGATAAGGTTGTACCACTTTCAGAGTGGGAGCCATGTGCATGGCCCATGAGACCACGCCCACTCAGGAGGGGCAACTGGGCACAAACAGGCATTTTGACTCTTAGCCTGAGACCCCTTTCAAGCACAGCCTGTCGGGGCTGGACGAGGATCCCACAGAGGGAAGCTATTGTGCCACTAGACACAATTCCTAACCCTTGGTGGGGTTGTCCAGGCCACGTGACCCACAACACGTCTCTGGAATCCCTGTTTGGGCAGGACCCCTGAGTTGCAAAAGAGCACTCTTCCCTTCCCCCAGAAAAACACCAAACTCTTGGGAGCACGGCAGAATCCCCAGAAAGGGAGAATATCCCATGGACCCATGTGCTCACCCGTCCATTCCTACACCATCCTAGGTATACAGTCCAGAGAGAAAAGCCTCTGCTACTGCTTCCCAGGCACCCGAATTTCAAATCCTGAGGAGCTGCTTTCAGGGTCTGCACGTCGGGCATTACATAATCTCGTCCCTAATTTTCCCCGAGGTGCTGTCTGAAGACTTCGTTCCCAAAGCCTTGACTACATGCCCTCCAGGATGGGACCCCGAGAACCAACCGCATCACTGGGCCTGCTATCCCGAGAACACTCTGCCCGTCTCAGTTGCCCAAACCATCCAGAACGGGAGAAACCTGCAAGGCACCTGAACCCACCCCAATTTCAGAGGCCGCTCTGGAAAAAAGGCGCAGTATGAGACACCGTCAGCACCTACCTCCAGGAAGACACGCACGTCAATGGGCCTGAGTCCGAAGATTCAACCTGACATGCCCCTAGGACTTCATCCAAAACCTAGCTTAGGTTTTCAGGCCTCTGTCCATCCGGCCTATTCTGGAAAACCAAAATATGGCCCAACGTGTGGTCCATGAGCCATACAGTAGAACCCTTCAGGTCCCGAGAAGGAAACTTTTCTGTTGGGAACGGGGTCCCACCCACAGTCTAGGAGGTTCTTCATGGCTCCAGAGCTACCGCCACATACTAAGGTCGCCCTGGACACCAAGCAGTATTGTGACCCGTCAGAATGAGAACCCTCGTCAACTCAGATCCCTTGGAACAGCGAAGTAGAGCCACTGGATCAAAACTGCCCTGTTCCTAGGCTTCAGTGGTAATGGAGGTGGAGTTTCCAGTCATCCATTCGGAGAGCTCTGCTATCGAATCTTTCCATATTGGGACCCTGGGGCCCTCTATCTGGACCTCCCCTGTCCCTCTGAAGGACACCTTGCTGTTTGGAGCAGCTCACAAGCTCCAGCTTTGTAAAGCCGCCAAGACTTCTTCAGGACGCACGAGCATTCATGGGCAATCATGGATACAAATTCCAGCGTGAGCAGACATCTCACACTCGATCGTCCTCAGGTGCTTGAGATCTCGAAACAGACGCTGCACATTGGAACTGTTATGGCCTCGGAACTGAACATAAGCATAGCTTTGTTTTCAGACTTCCATCCTCACACACCTTGCCAGCAGGCCATCCATATTGGGAATTCTGGAAAAACAAAGCTGCCTTCTGCCTGCCCACCGGAAGGAAGAAAGGCCCTACGGGTCTGCCCAGAATCCCCAGATGAGGGTCCAGCAGCATGGCCCTCAAGGGCACGCTGATATCCTAGGCCGCCCTGTGAACTGATGCTCTGTCTGACACAGCCCGAGCCCCGGCCTCCTGTCAGCCAGCCACATAGCGCGACCCATATCCTGCAGGTGGGCTCGGTCTTGGTCAGAGCCCGTCATCTCTTGCGAACCTGGGTATGCAGGTATCTGACCCCAGAAGGTAGCGCAAATACCTGCCTATGGGGGAACCTGAATCACAGAAGAGTACTCCTCCTTCCTCATGGCAGTAATGTGGATGTTGAGATCGTTGTACTACTCTGGAGTGGGAGCCACCTACATGGCCCATTGGACCACGCCCACTCAGGAGGGGCAGCTGGGCACAAGCCGGCATTGGGACCCACAGCCTGAGACACCTTTAAAGCACACCCTGTTGGGGGCTGGACCATGAAGCCAGAGAGCAGCCCTCTCGTGCCTCTTGGCCTAAATCCTAACCCTTGATGGGGTTGTCCAGGCCATGTGACCCACAACCCCACTCTGGAATCCTTGTTTGGGCAGGACCCTGACGTGGAAAACTGCACTCTTCCCTTCCCCCAGAAAGACAGCAAACTCTTGGGAGCCAGCGAAAGACCCCAGATAGGAAGAACCTCCCATGGACCCATGTAG
>NW_019156149.1:3102-3930 GCF_002288905.1 Enhydra lutris kenyoni | reverse complement strand
AATGGCCGGGCTGGGCCTGACCCTCACTGGCTGGGCTGGGACTGTCCCTCAGTGTCTGACCTGATGTCGAAGAGGTTACTGGCTATATTCTCCTCTAGGGTTCTGATGGAATCCTGTCTCACGTTGAGGTCTTTTATCCATTTTGAGTTTATCTTTGTGTACGGTGTAAGAGAATGGTCGAGTTTCATTCTTCTGCATATAGCTGCCGGTTTTCCCAGCACCATTTATTGAAAAGACTGTCTTTTGTCCACTGTATATTTTTTCCTGTTTTGTCGAAAATTATTTGACCATAGAGTTGAGGGTCCATATCTGGGCTCTCTACTCTGTTCCACTGGTCTATGTGTCTGTTTTTATGTCAGTACCATACTGTCTTGGTGATCACAGCTTTGTAGTAAAGCTTGAAATCAGGTAACATGATGCCCCCAGTTTTATTTTTGTTTTTCAACATTTCCTTAGCGATTTGGGGTCTGTTCTGATTCCATACAAATTTTAGGATTATTTGCTCCAGCTCTTTGAAAAATACTGGTGGAATTTTGATCGGAATGGCATTAAAAGTATAGATTGCTTTAGGCAGTATAGACCTTTTAACAATGTTTATTCTTCCAATCCAAGAGCATGGAATGGTCTTCCATCTTTTTGTGTCTTCTTCAATTTCTTTCATGAGTGTTCTGCAGTTCATTGAGTATAGTTTCTTTACCTCTTTGGTTAGGTTTATTCCCAGGTATCTTATGGTTCTTGGTGCTATAGTAAATGGAATCGATTCTCTAATTTCCCTTTCTGTATTTTCATTGCTGGTGTATAAGAAAGCCACTGATTTCTGTACATTGA
>NW_019156149.1:0-3002 GCF_002288905.1 Enhydra lutris kenyoni | reverse complement strand
CTGGTGCTATAGTAAATGGAATCGATTCTCTAATTTCCCTTTCTGTATTTTCATTGCTGGTGTATAAGAAAGCCACTGATTTCTGTACATTGATTTTGTATCCTGCCACGTTGCTGAATTGCTGTATGAGTTCTAGTAGTTTGGGGGTGCAGTCTTTTGGGTTTTCCATATAAAAAATCATGTCATCTGCGAAGAGAGAGAGTTTGACTTCTTCATTGCTAATTTGGATAACTTTTATTTCTCTTTGTTGTCTGATTGCTGTTGCTAGGACTTCTAATACTATGTTGAACAATAGTGGTGAGAGTGGGCATCCTTGTCGTGTTCCTGATTTCAATGGGAAGGCTGCAAGCTTTTTCCCATTGAGGATGATATTTGCTGTGGGTCTTTCATAGATAGATTTTATGAGGTTCAGGAATGTTCCCTCTATCCCTATACTTTGAAGCGTTTTAATCAGGAATGGATGCTGGATTTTGTCAAATGCTTGTTCTGCATCAGTTGAGAAGACCATGTGGTTCTTCTCTCTTCTCTTATTAATTTGTTCTATCACATTGATTGATATGCGCATGTTGAACCATCCTTATAGCCCAGGAATGAATCCCACCTGGTCATGGTGGATTATCTTTTTAATGTGCTATTGGATCCTGTTTGCTAGGATCTTGTTGAGAATCTTAGCATCCATATTCATCAATGATATTGGTCTGAAATTCTCCTTTTCGGTAGGGTCTTTGCCTGGTTTGGGGATCAGGGTACTGCTGGCTTCATAGAAAGAGTCTGGAAGTTTTCCTTCTGCTTCAATATTTTGAAATAGCTTTGGGAGAATAGGTGTTATTTCTTCTTTAAAGTTTGGTAGAATTCCCCAGGGAATCCATCAGGTCCTGGGCTCTTGTTTTTTAGGGGGTTTTTGAACACTGCTTCCATCTCGTTACTAGATATCGGTCTATTCAGGTTGTCAATTTTTTCCTGGTTCAATTTTGGGAGTTTATAGTTTTCCAGGAATGCATCCATTTCATCTAGGTTGCTTAGCTTATTCGCATCTAACTGTCGATAATAACTTCTGATGATTGTTTCTACTTCCTTGGTTTTAGTTATGATCTCTCCCTTTTCATTCATAATTTTATTAATTTGTTCCTTCTCTCTTTTCTTTTGGATTAGTGTGGCCAATGGTTTATCGGTCTTATTGATTCTTTCTAAAAAACCAGCTTCTAGTTTCATTGATATGTTCTACTGTATCTCAGGTTTCTACCTCATTGATCTCTGCTCTAGTTTTGATTATTTCCATTCTTATGTGTGGAGTTGGTTTGATTTGTTGTTGATTCTCCAGTTCTTTAAGATGTAGAGACAGCTGGTGTATTCTGGATTTTTCAATTTTTTTGAGGGAGGCTTGGATGGCTATGTATTTTCCCCTTAGTACCGCTTTTGCTGTATCCCATAGGTTTTGGACCAAAGTGTCTTCATTCTCGTTGGTTTCCATGCATTGTTTCAGTTATTCTTTTATCTCTTGGTTGACACAAGCATTCTTAAGCAAGGTGGTCTTTAGCTTCCAGGTGTTTGAGTTCCTTCCGAATGTTTCCTTGTGATTGAGCTCCAGTTTAAAAGCACTATAATTTGAAAATATGCAGGGAATAATGTTAGTCTTTTGGTATCGGTTGAGATCTGATTTGTGACCCAGTATGTGGTCTATTCTGGAGAAGGTTCCATGTAAAGGGATCGTAATGCTCAGACAACGAGGGACAGTCCCAGCCGAGGAAAGGAGGGAGAGTCCCAGCCGAGCCCACAAAAGACAGGCGCAGCCCATTCTAAAGGGAGGATCACAGCCTAGCCAACGTGCTATGGTCCCAGCCAGGCCACTGAGGCCACATGACAGCTTCGCCCAGGAGCGACAATGCCACACCACCCAGGTTGCGCAAAGAGGGGAAGCCCAAGCCCAGCCAATGAGACACTTTCTGAGATGAACCAACGCTGGACCGCCAAGCTCAGCCCACGGTGGAGAGTAAGGCTGTGGCAGGGAGACATGGACACACTTCATCCAATGAGGGGCAGTCAGGGCCCAGCCCATGAGGGACAGTCTGAGCTAACCCAGTGAGAGAGGGTGTCATAGCCCAGCCCCTGAGAGACTGTCACAGCTCAGCCGGTGCGGGACAGTCACAGCTCAGCCAAGGCGGAACACTCCCCATTCAGGCAAGGTCGGACCCAGCAGACAATGAGCAGGAGGCACAGCGTAGCCGATGCCAGAGAGTCGTAGCCCGGCCACGGAGAGACCGTCACAGCCAAGCCGATTGTGGACAGTCACAGCCCAGCCGATGAGGGACAGCCACCCCCAAGTCGACGAGGGACAGTCCAGCGCACACAAGGAGGGGCGGTCCCGGCTCAGCCAGTGATGGACACTCTCAGCTCAGCCAGGGAGGGACAGCCACAGCTCACCCACTTAGGGACCACAATGGAGTAGGCAACGAGGGATTGTCACAGCTTAGACAATGAGGGGCAGTCCCAGCTCCGCCAATGCCCGAGAGTCACAAGCAAGCCAGTTAAAGACAGGCACAGCCCATCGCAGAAGGCATAGTCACAGGTTCATCAGTGAAGAAGACTCAAGCTCAGAAGAGGAGGGACACGGCCAGCTCAGCCAAGGCGGAACCCGGGGCGCACAGCCAATGAGGGACATTCACAACCCAGACAATGAGCGCCTGTCACAGCCCAGCCAATGAGGGACGGCCACGCCCCAGCCCACGGGGGAAAGGAAAACCGGGCCAATGAGGGACACGCACAGCTCAGCCAATGAGGGGCAGTCACCATTCCGCCCATGCCACAGAGTTCCAGCCCGGCCAATGAAACGAAGGACACGCCCAGCTTAGACAATGACGCAGAGTCAGAGCCCAGCTAAGGAGAGCCTCTCATAGCTCAGCCAGTGAGGCACAGTCCCAGCTCAGCCAGCGAGGCACAGTCCCAGCTTAGCCAAGGAGGGCCCGTGGCATCTCAGGCGATGAGAGGAAGTTAAAGCTCAGCCA
>NW_019156148.1:928-3930 GCF_002288905.1 Enhydra lutris kenyoni | reverse complement strand
TGGCTGAGCTTTAACTTCCTCTCATCGCCTGAGATGCCACGGGCCCTCCTTGGCTAAGCTGGGACTGTGCCTCGCTGGCTGAGCTGGGACTGTGCCTCACTGGCTGAGCTATGAGAGGCTCTCCTTAGCTGGGCTCTGACTCTGCGTCATTGTCTAAGCTGGGCGTGTCCTTCGTTTCATTGGCCGGGCTGGAACTCTGTGGCATGGGCGGAATGGTGACTGCCCCTCATTGGCTGAGCTGTGCGTGTCCCTCATTGGCCCGGTTTTCCTTTCCCCCGTGGGCTGGGGCGTGGCCGTCCCTCATTGGCTGGGCTGTGACAGGCGCTCATTGTCTGGGTTGTGAATGTCCCTCATTGGCTGTGCGCCCCGGGTTCCGCCTTGGCTGAGCTGGCCGTGTCCCTCCTCTTCTGAGCTTGAGTCTTCTTCACTGATGAACCTGTGACTATGCCTTCTGCGATGGGCTGTGCCTGTCTTTAACTGGCTTGCTTGTGACTCTCGGGCATTGGCGGAGCTGGGACTGCCCCTCATTGTCTAAGCTGTGACAATCCCTCGTTGCCTACTCCATTGTGGTCCCTAAGTGGGTGAGCTGTGGCTGTCCCTCCCTGGCTGAGCTGAGAGTGTCCATCACTGGCTGAGCCGGGACCGCCCCTCCTTGTGTGCGCTGGACTGTCCCTCGTCGACTTGGGGGTGGCTGTCCCTCATCGGCTGGGCTGTGACTGTCCACAATCGGCTTGGCTGTGACGGTCTCTCCGTGGCCGGGCTACGACTCTCTGGCATCGGCTACGCTGTGCCTCCTGCTCATTGTCTGCTGGGTCCGACCTTGCCTGAATGGGGAGTGTTCCGCCTTGGCTGAGCTGTGACTGTCCCGCACCGGCTGAGCTGTGACAGTCTCTCAGGGGCTGGGCTATGACACCCTCTCTCACTGGGTTAGCTCAGACTGTCCCTCATGGGCTGGGCCCTGACTGCCCCTCATTGGATGAAGTGTGTCCATGTCTCCCTGCCACAGCCTTACTCTCCACCGTGGGCTGAGCTTGGCGGTCCAGCGTTGGTTCATCTCAGAAAGTGTCTCATTGGCTGGGCTTGGGCTTCCCCTCTTTGCGCAACCTGGGTGGTGTGGCATTGTCGCTCCTGGGCGAAGCTGTCATGTGGCCTCAGTGGCCTGGCTGGGACCATAGCACGTTGGCTAGGCTGTGATCCTCCCTTTAGAATGGGCTGCGCCTGTCTTTTGTGGGCTCGGCTGGGACTCTCCCTCCTTTCCTCGGCTGGGACTGTCCCTCGTTGTCTGAGCATTACGATCCCTTTACATGGAACCTTCTCCAGAATAGACCACATACTGGGTCACAAATCAGATCTCAACCGATACCAAAAGACTAACATTATTCCCTGCATATTTTCAAATTATAGTGCTTTTAAACTGGAGCTCAATCACAAGGAAACATTCGGAAGGAACTCAAACACCTGGAAGCTAAAGACCACCTTGCTTAAGAATGCTTGTGTCAACCAAGAGATAAAAGAATAACTGAAACAATGCATGGAAACCAACGAGAATGAAGACACTTTGGTCCAAAACCTATGGGATACAGCAAAAGCGGTACTAAGGGGAAAATACATAGCCATCCAAGCCTCCCTCAAAAAAATTGAAAAATCCAGAATACACCAGCTGTCTCTACATCTTAAAGAACTGGAGAATCAACAACAAATCAAACCAACTCCACACATAAGAATGGAAATAATCAAAACTAGAGCAGAGATCAATGAGGTAGAAACCTGAGATACAGTAGAACATATCAATGAAACTAGAAGCTGGTTTTTTAGAAAGAATCAATAAGACCGATAAACCATTGGCCACACTAATCCAAAAGAAAAGAGAGAAGGAACAAATTAATAAAATTATGAATGAAAAGGGAGAGATCATAACTAAAACCAAGGAAGTAGAAACAATCATCAGAAGTTATTATCGACAGTTAGATGCGAATAAGCTAAGCAACCTAGATGAAATGGATGCATTCCTGGAAAACTATAAACTCCCAAAATTGAACCAGGAAAAAATTGACAACCTGAATAGACCGATATCTAGTAACGAGATGGAAGCAGTGTTCAAAAACCCCCTAAAAAACAAGAGCCCAGGACCTGATGGATTCCCTGGGGAATTCTACCAAACTTTAAAGAAGAAATAACACCTATTCTCCCAAAGCTATTTCAAAATATTGAAGCAGAAGGAAAACTTCCAGACTCTTTCTATGAAGCCAGCAGTACCCTGATCCCCAAACCAGGCAAAGACCCTACCGAAAAGGAGAATTTCAGACCAATATCATTGATGAATATGGATGCTAAGATTCTCAACAAGATCCTAGCAAACAGGATCCAATAGCACATTAAAAAGATAATCCACCATGACCAGGTGGGATTCATTCCTGGGCTATAAGGATGGTTCAACATGCGCATATCAATCAATGTGATAGAACAAATTAATAAGAGAAGAGAGAAGAACCACATGGTCTTCTCAACTGATGCAGAACAAGCATTTGACAAAATCCAGCATCCATTCCTGATTAAAACGCTTCAAAGTATAGGGATAGAGGGAACATTCCTGAACCTCATAAAATCTATCTATGAAAGACCCACAGCAAATATCATCCTCAATGGGAAAAAGCTTGCAGCCTTCCCATTGAAATCAGGAACACGACAAGGATGCCCACTCTCACCACTATTGTTCAACATAGTATTAGAAGTCCTAGCAACAGCAATCAGACAACAAAGAGAAATAAAAGTTATCCAAATTAGCAATGAAGAAGTCAAACTCTCTCTCTTCGCAGATGACATGATTTTTTATATGGAAAACCCAAAAGACTGCACCCCCAAACTACTAGAACTCATACAGCAATTCAGCAACGTGGCAGGATACAAAATCAATGTACAGAAATCAGTGGCTTTCTTATACACCAGCAATGAAAATACAGAAAGGGAAATTAGAGAATCGATTCCATTTACTATAGCACCAG
>NW_019156148.1:0-828 GCF_002288905.1 Enhydra lutris kenyoni | reverse complement strand
TCAATGTACAGAAATCAGTGGCTTTCTTATACACCAGCAATGAAAATACAGAAAGGGAAATTAGAGAATCGATTCCATTTACTATAGCACCAAGAACCATAAGATACCTGGGAATAAACCTAACCAAAGAGGTAAAGAAACTATACTCAATGAACTGCAGAACACTCATGAAAGAAATTGAAGAAGACACAAAAAGATGGAAGACCATTCCATGCTCTTGGATTGGAAGAATAAACATTGTTAAAAGGTCTATACTGCCTAAAGCAATCTATACTTTTAATGCCATTCCGATCAAAATTCCACCAGTATTTTTCAAAGAGCTGGAGCAAATAATCCTAAAATTTGTATGGAATCAGAACAGACCCCAAATCGCTAAGGAAATGTTGAAAAACAAAAATAAAACTGGGGGCATCATGTTACCTGATTTCAAGCTTTACTACAAAGCTGTGATCACCAAGACAGTATGGTACTGACATAAAAACAGACACATAGACCAGTGGAACAGAGTAGAGAGCCCAGATATGGACCCTCAACTCTATGGTCAAATAATTTTCGACAAAACAGGAAAAAATATACAGTGGACAAAAGACAGTCTTTTCAATAAATGGTGCTGGGAAAACCGGCAGCTATATGCAGAAGAATGAAACTCGACCATTCTCTTACACCGTACACAAAGATAAACTCAAAATGGATAAAAGACCTCAACGTGAGACAGGATTCCATCAGAACCCTAGAGGAGAATATAGCCAGTAACCTCTTCGACATCAGGTCAGACACTGAGGGACAGTCCCAGCCCAGCCAGTGAGGGTCAGGCCCAGCCCGGCCATT
>NW_019156147.1:1413-3931 GCF_002288905.1 Enhydra lutris kenyoni | reverse complement strand
GGAGCAGAAGGTATATTGGAGAGAATTATTGTACAGAATTTCCCTAATATGACAAGGGGAACAAGCATCAAAATCCAGGAGGTTCAGAGAACCCCCCTCAAAATCAATAAGAATAGGTCCACACCCCGTCACCTAATAGTAAAATTTACAAGTCTTAGTGACAAAGAGAAGATCCTGAAAGCAGCCCGGGAAAAGAAGTCTGTAACATACAATGGTAAAAATATTAGATTGGCAGCAGACTTATCCACAGAGACTTGGCAGGCCAGAAAGAGCTGGCATGATATATTCAGAGTACTAAACGAGAAAAACATGCAGCCAAGAATACTATATCCAGCTAGGCTATCATTGAAAATAGAAGGAGAGATTAAAAGCTTCCAGGACAAACAAAAAGAGCAAAAGATCGCAGGTGGAAATTGTTGGAATTGGGGCAGTTAGGGACAGGGGCTTAAGTCCCCGGACCCTAGACAGCCTCCCCTGTCGCTGAGCCAGAGAGAGTGGGGCAGAGAAACCAGGTCTTGGTCCCTTAGTCACCAGCATGCCTGAGAATGCGTGGGGTCGGGCTCCTGTGAGGGGCTGGGAGCCTCGCCAGATGGCAGAACGCTGTGCCATGCTATCAGAGCCTGAGACACGTGTGCCCCACACCCTCCCCTGGGAGAGGTGCATGCAGGTGCCAGCCCGGTGGTCTCAGACCCATAAAGACCAGGCACTCCCAGCCCAGGCCAGCGGGATAATCTCAGTTTGCGATCACTGCTTCGAACCTCTCTGGAGGTCTGGAGCTGCCCAGACAGCTGCTGCTGCCATGGTTTTGGGTATGAGTAGGATATCCTGCATCCCTAGGGACCGTGACTCAGAGCCTGCTCTTCCAGCAGCTGAGGGGGACCTTATGTGCTCTGCAGCACCCACAGGGGAGCAGAATGAGGCTTCTCTCTGAGAGGGAAGTCGTGGTGCAGTTTGCGTTCCTCTAAAGCTCCAAAAACCATCAAAAGCTGTCAAGGAGAGAGAAAAACAAACAAACAAACATAAAAACCTCCAGAGAACAAAAGCCTGAAAAACCGGTTTCCTCAGAGCCCACACCCTTGAGGGGGGTGGGAGGACTTAACTCAGGGAACATCATTGACTGAAAACCCACGTGGCACGCCCCTCCCCCAGAAAACCAACCAGGAAAGAAAAAAAAAAGACAACAATAGAACAACCACCACTACTTCATAGATACAACTTTTATATTTAACTCGTTCCCACTATTCTGGTTCATTTTTCTTTTTTTTATATAGATAATTTTTTAACCTATTTACCATCACAGTGAGATGTCCAGTACATCAAATTCCATAATAACCTTCTAACCTGAAATTTTTGATACATACACCTGTGTTTTTCTTTTGCTTTTCTATTTTTTAAATTTTTTAAAAAAATTTTACTTTGGTTTAGTCTTTCCCCAATCAATGCTACCCCTATAGGTAAACCAATTTTTCCCCATTCAGTGCTACCCCTATAGGTAAACCAATTTTCCCAATGAATGCTACCCCTATAGGTAAACCAATTTTTAATCCCCCTTCATCTTAGGAAAGTTGAGTCCTTTAACAAAGATATCAAGATACATCAGGAAGAATCAAAATAAACTTCCTCTCCCACACTGAGAATTTATAACCACTCTCCCATCTTTTTCTTTACCAGTGTTTCTGTGTATTTGTGTTTGTCCTGATAGTATATAAATCTTATACTTGGGTTTTTTTTGATGAGGTTCTTCCTTTTTTTGCTTTTATATATATATTTTTTTCTCTTGTCATATACTTTTATCAGTCTTTTTGTTTGTCTGTTTTTGTTTGTATAGTTCATAAATCTTACCTTGGGGCCCATTTGGGCTGAACCTTCTCTTTTATCTTCCCTTTTTTTCCTGTCTCTCTCTCTCTTTTCTTTCTTTTTCTTTTCTTCTTTCTCTCGTTTGGGTGGGGAATCCTGATTGCTCAGAAGCGTTCCAGGGTGCACCTTGACTGCGCCACAGTCGATACATCCAGCTACATCCGTTCAGTCATCTCTCACCAAAATGACTAGGAGGAGGAAGGCCCAACAGAAGAAAAATACAGAGGATGGGCCTTCTGCAACAGAGCTAATGGCTATCAACATAGACAATATGTCAGAAAGGGAATTCAGACTAACAATTATCCAGGCAATAGCTAGGTTGAAGAAAGCCATGAATGACCAAATGGAATTGGTTAGGGCAGAACTGAAAGCCACCAGGGATGATGTTCACAATGTTAGTGCAGAACTGAAAGCCACCAGGGATGATGTTCAAAATGCTCTCAATGAGTTCCAATCTAATCTAAATTCTCTAAAAGCTTGGGTAACTGAGACAGAAGATAGAATTAGTGATCTGGAGGACAAACAGATAGAGAGAAAGGATCAGGAAGAAGCCTGGAACAAACAGCTTAGAAGCCACAAAAACCGAATCAGGGAAATAAATGATGCCATGAAACGTTCCAACATCAGAATTATTGGAATCCCCTTCAGGGATTCCAATAAT
>NW_019156147.1:0-1313 GCF_002288905.1 Enhydra lutris kenyoni | reverse complement strand
AATGCTCTCAATGAGTTCCAATCTAATCTAAATTCTCTAAAAGCTTGGGTAACTGAGACAGAAGATAGAATTAGTGATCTGGAGGACAAACAGATAGAGAGAAAGGATCAGGAAGAAGCCTGGAACAAACAGCTTAGAAGCCACAAAAACCGAATCAGGGAAATAAATGATGCCATGAAACGTTCCAACATCAGAATTATTGGAATCCCTGAAGGGGAGGAGAAAGAAAGAAGTCTAGAATATATAGTGGAACAAGCTGTCCATGAAAATTTTCCCAATCTCATGAATGGAACCAGCGTTCATGTACTAGAGGCAGAACAGTTTCCCCCCAAGATTATAGATTCTTGAAAGTCCTTGAGACACCTAATAGTAAGAATGAAGAATTATAATTGTAGGCAGACTCTCTTGAAAGTAGCCAGGACAAAGAAGCTCCTTATGTACAGAGGAAAGCCCATCAGAATAACGTCAGACCTGTCCACAGACACCTGGCAAGCCAGAAAGAGCTGGCAAGATATATTCAGGGCACTAAATGAGAAGAACATGCAGCCAAGAATACTTTATCCAGCAAGACTGACATTCAAAATGGATGGAGAGACAAAGAGTTTCCAAGACCAGCAAGGCTTAAAAGACTATGCAACCACCAAGCTAATACTGCAGTAAATATTAAGGGGGGTTCTATAAAAGAGAAAAAATCCTAAAAATATCATTGAACAGAAATATAGAGACAATCTACAGAAAGAAAGACTTCAAAGGTAACACGATGTCAATAAAAACATATCAATAATCACTCTCAATGTGAATGGCCTAAATGTGCCCATAAAATGACACAGGTTTGCAGATTGTATAAAACGACAGGACCCATCCATATGGTGTCTACAAGAGACCCATTTTGAACCTAAAGATACACCCAGACTGAAAGTGAAGGGATGGAGAAGCATCTTTCATGCCAGTGGGCCTCAAAAGAAGGCTGGGGTAGCGATTCTCATATCAGAGAAATTAGATTTTAAACTAATGACTGTAGTCAGAGATACAGAAGGACACTACATCATTCTTTAAGGGACTATCCACCAAGATGATCTAACAATTGTAAATATCTATGCCCCCAATATGGGAGCAGCCAATTACATAAGAAAACTATTAATCAAGATAAAGAGTCATATTGATATGAATATATTTAATAGTAGGAGATCTTAACACGCCTCTCTCAGTAATAGACAGATCATCAAAGCAGAAAATCAATAAAGAAACAAGAGCACAGAATGACACATTGGTCCAGATGGACCTCATAGATATATACAGAACATTCCACCCTA
>NW_019156146.1:0-3933 GCF_002288905.1 Enhydra lutris kenyoni | reverse complement strand
AGGTTACTGCCTATGTTCTCCTCTAGGATTCTGAAGGATGTACTGTTTATTTTTTACCACGGGATTATTTCTACCATCAAATCTAAATCCTTCTTGTTGTATCTACACTTGATTGCATCATGGTTAAATCTTTTAGCGAGTGATAAGTTGGAGAACCAGTTAAGAGAGTAAATTCTGATGGGTACCTCATTCTTATACACTTTTAGCACAGTATTTTATATTCAGGTTGGCACCCCTCTACACACATATATATCTCAAGGTCTCTCAGGGAGTTAATTCTATTATCCATACAGGGAAACTGGACACTGAGAAGGGGAATCCCAAGCTGAATCAAGAAAGTCTGTGAATCATAGGGCTTAGTTCTGCTGCTCAAAAGCAGAAAGCCTTTCTTCTGTAAGTGAGTCTTCTGGGGCACAATCTGTCATGTGGTCAAAGGAAAGAAGACACAGAACCAACACCATGCAGGACTCATACACTGGGACACCCACAGGGAATACTAACAAATTAGCTGTCACCACCACCTCTCTTCTTCCGATCTCCTACCAACCCAGGCTGACTTGAGTCTGAGAAAAACCTCATTTATGTTGAGATGTTAAAACGAAACAAAACTCCGGGAATGACTGAACCAGATGAACACCAACAGGGACAATGCTAGGACTGTGGACCATTCAGTATATGACAATTAAGTGTGACTATTTTTTTTTAATCCCCACATTTCTACACAACTACAATAGTCAGTTGATTGCACTGATGTCCAGTTTTTTTTTATACTATAACCTTTGTGAGCAAGATGTTTTAAGTGACCCCTTCTTTCTGTGTGACTTGCTTTGGCCAATGGGAGTTAACAAACAAGACCCAAGCAGAGTCTTGAAAATGCTTGTGAGCTAGTGTTTGTTTTCCCACCCCATTTGTTCCTGGGCCACAAATATTAGGATAAGCCTCAGCTAATAGGCTGGAAAAATGTGAGAAGTGTATGGAGGGAGGCTAAGTTTTCCCAGCAGGGGCATCCTAGACTAGCCAGTCTCCTTGAGATCTATAGATGATAACTCCATGAGTGAGTCCAAGGAAGGTTTCTGAGTCTGGCTCAGATCTATAGAACCGTCCACCCAGACCACAGAGTCATCACAAACAGTAAATGTTTATTGCTTCGAGCCACTGGGTTTTGGTGTGGTGTGTTTAAAATAGCTGACTTATAAACCTTCTGATAACAGTGAGTTAATTTTGGGGAGAAATATTGGGAGAGTATGCACAAATGCTAGCAAGACAGCTGCCTCAATATCTCTGTGAGAGAAGGAAATGTGTCATTGTGCTATTAGAGAAAACATCTCCTCTTGCTTCCCTACTGTTGGTCTATCCCCCACCTTCCAGACAGCATATTTGTGAAACTGATGTTTCAGTTTGTGTGTGTTTCAAGGTACTCATGGCCAGAGGTGTGGTGAGTGTTCAAGTATGTACACTTCCACTCATGCTGTGGGTTCAACCTAAAAGGATCTAAAATTGGATCTGAGAATTTAGCCAGGCCTGTCAGGTCCCTTTGATCTTATTTTCTGTGCTTATGAACCTCATGCCCTATTTCAGATAAAGCAGCAAGTATTTGGCACTTTTCCTGACCATTCATAGGGACCAAGTCCAGGACAGCCAGTGGTAAGCTTTTATAAGAGAAATCAAATAGGCTGGAGAGTAGGGTGGTTGAGGGAAAAGGGAAGAAGAACATGGGTAAGATAATAAAGAAAAGTTTATATTTCTATTATCTGGAGAATCAAATCCTTTTCTAACAGTCTCTAAGTGGAATGCATTTGTTCATTTGCCAGAAAATCTCTCCACAGTTTAAAGCCTTAGCTGGATGGTGATGTGGGGTGTGTCCCAACCATCCTTCTGACGCAGGGCATACCTTTGTTAATATCGTAGAGATACTGATGAGAACACCTCTTTCTTGGCCTCATATTCCTTTTACTGCATCCAGTGCCAATGTAGTAGATAACAAAAAGGGTCATCGTTCTTTGCACTTCCCTCCCATCAAATGGTGGAATGTACTTTCCATTCCTTTAAGTTATGATAAGCAAGGTGACTTCTTTCATTGATAAGATATTAGCAAATGTGATATAAGCAGAGGCTGGAAAGACCTTATATACATGAGTTTGCCTTCTCCCTGTCTTGGAATCCAAAGCCACCATAAAAGCAAGCCACCATATAACAAGGGTTATTCTGCTGGAAGGGGAGAGGCAAATAGCACAATATTCATTGCACCAAATAATCAGCCAAACTCCAGAAACAGACTGACTAACAGATGAAAGAAACTAAGCTAACAGATGACTGAAAATCCATAGTAAACCCAGCTCAGACCAGCAGAAAAAAACACCTAGCTGAGTTTAACCTAAATTGCTGAGCTAGAACTTAATTAAATAAGTTTAACTAAATTTATGTTTCATTCTACTGAGTTTGGAGGTGAAAAGCTAACTGAAACAGCTAGCTGACAGTTTTTCCAAGGCAAGAGGTTATCACAAAAATTAAACAAAAAGAAGGTAGAATTTCATTTTGAATTGCAGACTGATGTTTATTAAATTTTCAGTATTCTTTACTTTAGCATCCTCCAGATGACATTTAGAGTAAGATAAGTACTTGTGAGAGTATTTATAAATATCTTTAGGAAGCTTTCCACTTGGAAATTATTTCCATCATAGATTAGATGACCAGGCTAAACATTAAATGAAAGCTATTGGGGTGGGGGAAGGGGTGAAATGGGAAAAGGGGGTTAGAAGGAATAAACTAAACAAATATAAAAATATTTATAAAATAAATAAGTCATTTTGTTGTAATGTACAACATGGTTACTGGTTAGTAATGGTGTATGGCATATTTGGAAAGTTTCTAAAAGAGTATATCTTAAAAGATCTAATTATGAGAAAAAACACTTTTGTAACTATGTATGGTGATGGATGATAACTAGACTTACTGCAATGATCATTTAGTAGTGTATACAAATATCAAATATGTTTGTTGTATATCTGAAACTAATGTAAGACTATGTCAATTACATGTCAATTAAAAAAGCTTATTGTTCAATAAACTTCATAGATAATGAGGGACTTCAGTATCCAATAATTTTGTTTATCACTTTCTTTGGTTTAGGACATGAGGAAGAAAGTTTATCATACATACTGAATTCTTTTTTGCTTGTCATTCTCTTTGGCTCAGGACATGGAGAGGCAATGTGGTACAGTAAAAAGTCCTCTGATCCTGGATCCAATATTTCAAAAGGGTCATTCCTTATCCTCAATTTTTTATATTTAAAACAAGATAATGATGATTACATAAATTTATCTGGAGAGGCAGGAACATAATGGTCATTCTGTGATAGTTGACCTTAGGGGCCAGAGAAGTTCCTCACTGACAGATGAATGGATAAAGAAGACGTGGTGTGTTACACACACACACACACACACACACACACACACACACATAATGGAATATTACTCAGCCATCAAAAAAGAGATCTTGTCATATGCAATGATGCAGATGGAACTAGAGGATATTATGCCTAAGCAAAATAACTCAGAGAAAGAAAAATACCACATGATTTCATTTCTATGTGGAGTTTAAGAAACAAATCAGAGGCACGTGGGTGTATCAGTCAGTTGAGCAACTACCTTCAGCTCAGGTCATGATCCCAGGGTCCTGCAAGCTCTGCATTGTGCTCCCTGACCCATGGGGAACCTGCTTCTCCCTCTACCTCTGCCTGCCACTGCCACTCCCTATTTGTTATTTCTCTCTCTGTGTCAAATAAATAAACAAAATCTTATTTTAAAAAAAGAGAGAAACATATCTTGAAAGAAGTTGCTGTGGCTGATATCGAAGAGATTACTGCCTATGTTCTCCTCTAGGATTCTGATGGATTCCTGTCTCACGTTGAGGTCTTTTATCCATTTTGAGTTT
>NW_019156145.1:0-3934 GCF_002288905.1 Enhydra lutris kenyoni | reverse complement strand
ATCATCTATCCATCCATCATATCTATCCATTCATCTATCCCTACATCTATCTATCATCTATCATCTATTTATCCATCCATCCCTATCTATCCATCCATCTATCCCTACATCAATCCATCTATCTATCACCTATCATCTATCACCTATCATCTATGTATAAACTACCTATCTGTCCATTTTATTATCTATCTATCCATCATCTATCTACCTATCATCTATCCATCCATCGTGTCTATCCATTCATCTATCCTTATATCCATCTATCTATCATCTATCATCTGCCTATCTATCATCTATCTATCTATCTATCTATCTATCTATCTATGTATCATCTATTCAACAAGGAATAGGTTCTTGCTGCATTCTGATTTATTTTTAATTACTGCACCCTCCCCCTTTCTTTTCTGCTTGAAGGAGGTTTTTGTTATAAACTATTTACTATATAAACTATAAACTATTTCTCTTTCCCCAATTACATCTTTTCCCTTTATGTACAATAAAGAAAGCCATTGTTTTCTTTGTTTTCATGGATATCTCTAACTCTTATATCTCTAGTGATATTCTGGGCCATATTTTTTTCTATTAACTTCCACACAGTCTATGCAAAGGAGATTAGCAGTTTTCAACCATTTTGCTTTTCTGGTAATAATGGGGAACAATGATATGGATACATAAAATCTCATTTTGGAGGAGGATTTTTTTTTCCTGGTAAGACCTGTCTGTAACATGCCTCTCTAGCTTCTTGGTTGAAATGAGATCGTTGCTTTTTTATGTGTCTCAAAACACAGTTCGAATACAGATGCCGATTCAACCACCTTGACTCCAAAAAACACAGGTCCAGCTCCTTTGCATTGGAAATTGTGCTGCTCCTGCTAACATCTTTGCTATTCTCGTAGCCTACCTTTTTGTTTTAAGAAGCCCCAAGGATGTTTATTTTTAAACAGTAAATGCTAGAAATCTAGACAGAGTTTTAGAATGAAATTTCCTCTAGAGATGCTAATTTTCTCCCCCTATAATGTGTGATATTGCAGTATATCCTCACGTTGCTAATAATTTTAAAGTGAGCTTTTGCTAGCCACACTTGCTTTGACCACTATTGTGCAGCTGTCTTCCCAAAAAGGAGGTCTGTGGTTCCAGTTATGAAGATATAGCCTCATGAAGAGTGGTGACCCAAAGGCAGACACAAAGATGGTCATGTTCTGCTTGTGTTCATCTCACTAGTAAATCTGTCCTTACTGGTACAATAATTAGATCTTTTTTTTTTTTCTCTTTTGGATCTATGACTGCATTCAGAAACATGGTGTGGTTCAACTTTCCATGATGGTGGGAGTGTCCTCTGTCTGGGCTGTCCAGTGTGGTGTTGCTAGCTAACTGTGGCTACTCAACACTGAACACGTGACAGGTGCAACATGAGGAAAGTATTTAAAATGTTTATTATGCCAAAAAGAGCCAATTTAAATGAAATTTACCATCTGAACTATCTCTAAGTGTACAGTTCAGTAGTTAAGTATTGTTGTTCAATAGAACTCCAAAATGGTCTCCTCTTGCAAAACTGAAACTCTATACCCATTAAACTCATCCTTATTCCCTTTCTCCAGGCCCCAGCTTCCATCTACCCTGTATTTTCCACCTGATATAAGTGGAATCATACAGTATTTGTCCTTTTGTGACTGGCCTATGTCACTCATCATCATGTCCCTAAGGTTCATGGCGGGTGTAAGAACATCCTTCCTTTTCAAGGCTGAGTCGTATTCCATTGCATGGATGGACTGTGTTTTGTTCATCCATCGATGGATGCATCATATGTTCAGCTATTGTGAATAATGCTGCTTTAGAGCATGAGTGAACAACATTATTGTTGGGTTCCTGCCTTTAGTTCCTGTGAGCATATATCCAGAAAAATGATTGGATTATATGATAAATCTACATTTAATCTTTTGAGGCACCACCAAACTGGTTTCCTCAGGTGCTTCAGCATTTTCCCTTCCCACGAGGATCTGAATATTTTATTGTAATCAAATTTAAGTAGCCATTTGGAGCTGATGTCCATCATATTGGGCAGCATAGTCTTAGTGAGTAAACTAAAAAATTATTTTCACTGATTACATACAAATAAAAAAATAGAGATTGGGACCTGCAATGATTTCAGTAGTAAAAATGGCAAATTTTACTTTAAAAATATTTGGGAACATGATTGGTCTTCTAGTTTGCTCTTAAAAAATATAAAAAGCTACCTTGAACTTTTAGGAGTCCAAGTATAAATACGTTGCAATTTGAGTGAACTAATACTGACTATGAAGCTAAAATTTGTGCTGGTATCATCTTAGAATTGAGTATAGAGACGGGTGTCCTGGCCATACCTGTTTGCAAGACCACGACAGGTGAGGCTGTGTGCAGGAATGTATGTGAAAGTTCAGAGGATACACCTTGTGTTGATGACTCATTGTTCCTCAGGAACTGGGGGAGTTTGGGACGGGACCTTTTTCCAGAGATACTCCGTTGGGTCATGATGACTTGCACTTAGGAAAAATGATCAGACAACCCACACAAGGACTGTTCTTATGGGATCAACTCAGGAGGGCAGAATGCTCCACATGGCAGCTCAGGGGTCCAGATGAAAGTATCCCAGGGGTCAGGAAGATCATCACCATATTAGGTTACTCTGGCTGCTATAACAAAACGCCACATGCTTGTGGGCTCTGGCAACAGGAATTCATCCTCCCCCAGGTCTGGAGACCAGAATCTGAGATCCAAGTGGGGCAGGGCCACTGAGATCCAGATGAGATGGGGCCACATTCCCTGCAGAGGCTCCAGCGGGGGGCGGTCCTTCCTTCCTCTTCCAGCTTCTTGGGGCTCCAGGCATCCCTGGACTCGTGGCCGCATCCCTCCCAGCTCTGCCTCCATCCTTGTGTGGCTTCTCCTCTGTATCCATGTCTCATTTTTTTTTTTCTCTTCCGAAGACACCCGTCATTGGATTCAGAGCCACCTACATCCAGGATGAGCTCATCCTGAGATACTTATATTAATTACATCTGTAAAGAACTTTTTTTTTTTCTAAATAGGCTCACATTCACAGGTTCTGGGAGATAAGATATGGGCATATTCTTTGGAGACACACAATTCTACCCACTGAATTTACTTCTGTAACCTTCTCTCGACAGAAGCCGCCATGTACCGTCTGGACCCCAGAGGAGGGGAATTGAACTCTATGTGGTGATAGGGTGTTTTAAAGTCACGTTGTAGAAGGTGGTTTAATTCAGGAGACAGTGGTGTGGACTGTTTTGAAAATATAGCATGCCACCACCTCAATGTCGGACCTCTGTCCAAGGCAAGTCCACTGGCCTGATCTGCTAATGGGTGGTATGACAATTTAGGTGGACATTTCCTGACTACATTCAAAGCAAGCAGATATGGCTATGGTCACGTCCTTTTGGGCACTCTTCTGCTTGGAGGTAAAAATGCGCCATTGTTTTGTTTGTTTTGTTTTTATTAATATATAATGTGTTATTGCTTCAGGGGTACATGTCTGTGAATCATCAGTCTTACACAATTCATAGCACTCACCATAGCACATACCCTCCCCAATGTCCACAATAACCCCACCACCCTCTCCCTACCTCCCACCTCCCAGCAACCCTCAGTTTGTTTCCTGAGATTCACAGTCTCTTGGGGAGGGAGATATCATTGGTTTTTTAATAGGCCGTGTTTTCTGATTGAAATGAACTGATCAGTTCATGCTATTAATGGATACTTATGGTTCTTAGTGAGTGATTTAGCATCTTGATAGGTGAAATAGAAGCACGTGTATGCATTATCCTTCCATCAATCCATCCACTCATTCATCCATGTGTCTGACTGTCCATCCATCCACCCATCCATCTGTCCACCCCTCTGTCTGTCCATCTGTCTGTCCATCCACCCACCCATCTATCCA
>NW_019156144.1:0-3943 GCF_002288905.1 Enhydra lutris kenyoni | reverse complement strand
GATGACGAGCGAAGGTCTCAGTGGGATTCACGCTCTGGGACAGCTCCGTTAAGTTGCTGACTTCTTGGGAAAGGTAGGGTTCAAGAGATGATGGTTTTTAGAGACACTGTCTCTGTTTGGACCCTACGGTCCATTGAATGGGCATGATGTTGTGGGACAGCGTGTGGAAAGGCAGGAGTCATGGCTGGGTAATGGACCATTGGGAATTTGGAATCCAAGGAGGAAAGGTCTCTCATGGAAGGAATCACCTGGTGGTGATGGTGGAATCAATACCGCCATAGGGTGTTGGAGAGTACATGAAGTAAGCAGAACCCTCTTACAATGTTGGTGGAATGCAAATTAGTGCACCCACTTTGGAGAATAGAGTGGATATTCCTTAAGACATTATAAATAGAGCTTCACTATGACCCTGCTATTGCACTACTGGGTATTTACCCCTAAGATATAGATGTAGGGAAAATAAGGGCCATCTGTACCCCAATGTTTATAGCAGCAATTGCCACGGTCACCAAACTGTGGAACGAACCAAGATGCCCTTCAACAGATGAATGGATAATGAAGATGTGGTCCATATACACTATGGAGTATTATGTCTCCAACAGAAATGATGAATACCCAACTTTTGTAGCAAAATGGATGGGACTGGAAGAGATTAGGCTGAGTGAAGTAAGTCAAGCATAGAAAGTCAGTTATCATATGGTTTCACTTATTTGTGGAGCATAACAAATAACATGGAGGACATATGGAGATGGAGAGGGAAGGGAGTTGAGGGAAATTGCAATGGGAGGTGAACCATGAGAGACTATGGACTCTGAAAAACAATCTGAGTGGTTTTCAAGGGGCGGAGGGGTGGGAGGTAGCGGGAGCCAGGTGGTGGGTATTAAGGATGGCACGTATTGCATGGAGTACTGGGTCGGTGTAAAAACAATGAATTCTGTTATACTGAAAATAAATAATAAAAAAAAGATTTAAAAAAAAAAAAAAGAAAGTAAGAAAGAAATCAGCCACAGGGATCACTGGGTTTGGTGAGAAGTTGAAGCCAGGTGGTGAGGAAGACTCAGGCAGTGAAGCTGGTGTTAGCTCTCCTTGAGGGACTGCTGAGAAGTCAGAGGAGAAAGTGAACGATGAAGAAGTCACAGGAGCCATGGAAGCCAAGGGAGTAAAGTCTTCCAGGGCCTGCAGGAACAGCAGCAATTGATCTCAGCAGTTGTGCTATTACACACCTCACAGGATGGGTCTAGTCATATAACAGTTGATGAAACTGGGTGGTATCATGATGCTGGCTGAGGCAGCTGCAGGAGACAGGAGGTACAAAACTGCAGCCAGGCCCAGAACAAGGGGAGAAGGCCATGCAGGCCTGACAAGGGAGAGGCTACCTGAAGCCTGCTGTCCCTTCACAATGTCCCACTTTTTTGACTGGACAGTGTACTCAGCAGCTTTCACCCCAATATCTGTTCCTATGGCAACCCCCTCCCATGGCTATAACAGACTGCAGTAAATCCTGAAATTGCATAAAACGTGCTCTAAGAGGCAACAGGGTAGAGGGGAAAAACTGGTCACCTTCTTAAAATAGAGATCAGCTTCTGGGTCTCCTCCAAGTCTATTTGGTACCATCTGTCTTCTGAGGAAACAATAAAATGAGTTATGTAGTGAGCTTAGAAACATATGTATTAATACAGGAGTCTCCTTATGGGACAGCCTCGGGACATTGGGACACTGAAAGCCCCAATAACCAATAGATGAGGGCAAATGGCCAATGATGTGAAGCTGGTTAGTAATCTAGCTTCCTGTATAAAGTACTTTCATGTAAATTATCCATGTGATGATCAGACCACCTCTGTGGAGCAGAGAAGTCAGGGAAGACTCCTGAGTATCCATGATGTCACAGAGCTTTCACAAATTCAGGAGACAGAAGTTCTGACTTTTGAAATCTTACACTGCCACCTATTGGGCAGCACTCATGGTCCAGATCCATTACTGCTTCATGCTCAGTAGTGGTCAGAGCAGGGAATCTGAGAAGGGTTTTGCACTCTGACTATATTTCCATGAGCCTCTCCTCCGAGGCTTCTGTTTTCTGAGAGTGAATGTACCTAGCGGCTCGCATCCTCAGAGATCCTGGACTGGGCCCTTATGGAGAGGACAGCAAGAATCAGTCATGGAGAGCTCAGATGGGAATAGGCAGAACATTACCTTCCAGAGTCCCACCTTTCCTCCTCCTCTGGGCTCTGCCCTGACGCTAGAAGAAAAATGTAAAGAATGAGGGGGGTTGGGACCCATGTCTTACTCTTCTCTCGGAAATGGAAACATTCTTTATCCAAGAATTTTAGGATTTTAATAGAACTTTGTGTTCCTTGTTTTTTTCAGTTTTTAAGGTGATAAAATGTTGTCAATATTTACTTCTTTGAAAAACTCAGGGGATGACTTTGGGAGGTCCACACTTGGTATTCTCAGTCAAAAGTCCTTTGTTCAAGGAGGACATAGAAAAGGAAGCCCAACAGTCACAACTGTGCTGCCTCAGGTAGGACCCTGTACCCTAGTTATAGCTTAGACCCCACTGTCTTCTCAGAGGCTTAGCAGTGTTCTGCTTGAAGTCTGAAGGAAGTCTTGATCGAGTGATGCTGGACATGGGAATGTGACTCAAAATGATTTGAGTGCTGGGAAACTTTCTCTTACACAGACCTCATGCTCTCAAAATAATCCAATCCAGGACTACAGATTCCCTGTGTTTGGGATTTTATCCAAGAACCACCACCATACCCAGATAGACTGTAGTTTCAAGTAGAAAGCTTAGTCCTTTCTTAACCCTTACCCCTGCCAGTCCTTTTTTCCTAGAGGAGAGAATGTCTGTTCTCTTAAGACTTCCCGTTTTAGGTGTTTCTCCCACTCTTTACCAAACTCCTTTTAAAACCTGGGATTAGGGTGCCTGGATGGCTCAGTTGGTTAAGTGTCTGCCTTGGGCTCAGGTCAGGATTTCAGGGTCTTGGGATCTATCCCCACGTTGCACTCCCTGCTTAGCTCTCCCTGTGTCCCACCGCCCACCACAGCTCACTTGTTTTCTCTTAAATAAAATCTTAAAAATAGATTAATTTGGGATTAGAAATGGAAACTGTAATAATCTATGTTGAGTCTCCCCCAAAGGATTTCTTTCCTTTTGGGTGGTTTTGGTTTTCCAAGTTGGAAATGGAATCCCCACCAGGTAGCACAGGAACAGAAGGAGCAATCCCAACCCACTCAGGAAGGTGAAGTTGGGATCAGTCTCCAAGCATGTTGAGCCAAATCTCAGACATGGTTTAGTATCGCTATAAAGAAATGAGAGAACCTTCCAGTGTTTGAACTCCATTGTTTGAATCACAAGACAGCCTATACTGTGCACATGCTGAATATGTATCTTCCCCAGGCTTACATCACAGAGCACTGTCACAAAGAGTTTCTGAGGGTGAGGGAGGGGACAATTGAACAAGGTGTGTCCACCGCCCCTCCCCCACCCACTAGCTCAGAAAACCCCTCCACCCCTCCTCGGTACTTCATGTCTGCCATCCTATTTTCCTACTTCTTTTCATCATTTATGAAACTTATGAAATTTTCTGTTGTTCCATGTATAATTCATATATTACCTGGGTCCCCTTTACTGTTTGAGACCTTGACTTGGGTCTTACCATGTCTGTGTCTTGGAAGTCTGCAAGACTACCTGGAATTTTTACTTGTACCCTGACATTTAAACTCAGGATCACATAGGTCCTCAGATCCAGCTTTCATATAGAATGTGTTTGCCTGGGACACCTGGGTGGCTCAGTCGGTTAAGTAACCGCCCTCAGCTCAGGTCATGATCTGAGGGTTCTTGGATCAAGCTCCACATCTGGCTCCTTGCTCCACAGGGAGCCTGCTTCCCCGACTCCCTCTGCCTGCAGCTCCCCTGATTGTGTGCTCTCTGTCAAATAAATAA
>NW_019156143.1:2385-3949 GCF_002288905.1 Enhydra lutris kenyoni | reverse complement strand
CTCCATGGACACCAAGCAGCATTGGGACCCGTCAGACTGAGAACCTCTGTCAACTCAGATCACTTGGAACTTCGAACCAGTGGAAGCGGATCAAAGCTTGGCTGCTGTGCTAACGCGAGGTACGGTTTCCAGGCATCCATTCGGAGAGCTCCGCTGTCGAATCTTTCCATGTGGGAGACCTCTAACCTGACTTCCCCTGTCCCGCAAAAGGACACCTTGTGGTTTGGAGCAGCTCACAAGCTCCAGCTTGGATTAGCCTCCAAGGCTTCTTGAGGCCACCCGAGCATTCGTTGGCCATCATGGATACAAATTCCAGCGTGAGCAGACATCTCACACTCGATCGTCCTCAAGTGCTTGATCTCGAAACAGACGCTGCACATTGGAACTCTTATGGCCTTGGAACTGAAAATAACCATAGCTTTGTTTTCAGACTTCCATCCTCACACACCTTGCCAGCAGGCCATCCATATTGGGAATTCTGGAGTCACAAAGCTGCCTTCTGCCTGCCCACCGGAAGGAAGAAATGCCCTACGGGTCTGCCCTGAATCCTCAGATGAGGATCCAGCAGCATGGCCCTCAAGGGCACCCAGATATCATAGGCCTCCCTGTGAACTGATGCTCTGTCTGACACAGCCCGAGACCAGACCCCTTGTCAGCCAGCCACATAGCGCGACCCATATCCTGCAGGTGGGCTCTGTCTTGGTCAGAGCCGGTCATCTCCTGGGAACCTGGGTATGTAGGTAAATGACCCCAGAAATTTGCGCAAATCCCTGCCTATGGGGGAACCTGAATCACAGCAGATTACTCCTCCTTCCTCATGGCAGGAATGTGGAAGTTGAGATGGTTGTACTACTCTAGATTGGGAGCCAGCTACATGGCCCATGAGACCACGCCCACTCAGGAGGGGAAGCTGGGCAGAAGCAGGTCTTGTGACCCAAGCCTGAGACCCCTTTAAAGCACACCCTGTTGGGGGCTGGAACAGGAAGCCAGAGAGCAGGCCTCTCGTGCCTCTTGGCCCAAATCCTAACCATTGGTTGTGTTGTCCAGGCCACGTGACCCAAAACCCCACTCTGGAATCCTTGTTTGGGCGGACCCATGACGTGGAAAACAGCACTCTTCCCTTCCCCAGAAAGACAGCAAACTCCTGTGAGCCCGGGGAAAAGCCCAGACAGGAAGAACCTCCCATGGACCCATGTAGCAACCCTATCATTCCGAGGCCATCCTGAATATAGAGTCCAGAGAAAAAAGCCTCTGCTACTGCTCCCAGGCATCCGAATTTCAAATCCTGAGGAGCTGCTTTCAGGGTCTGCACATCGGGCCTGCCATAACCTCGCCCCTAATTATTCCATGAGTTGCTCTCTGGAGACTTCGTTTCCAAAGCCTTGACCACATGCCCTCCAGGATGGGACCCCCAGAACCACGCCGCATCACTGGGCCTGCTCTCCGAGGAAACTCTGCCCATCTCAGTTGCCCAAACAATCCAGAATGGGAGAAACCTGCAAGGCTCCTGAACCCATCCCAATTTCATAGGCCTCTCTGGGAAAAAGGCGCAGTATGAGACACC
>NW_019156143.1:0-2353 GCF_002288905.1 Enhydra lutris kenyoni | reverse complement strand
CTCCAGGCAGACACGCACGTCAATGGGCCTGAGTCAGAAGATTCAACATGACATGGCCCTAGGACCTCATCCAAAAGCTAGCTTAGGTTTTCAGGCCTCTGTCCCTCTGTCCTGTTTTGCAAAACCAACATATGGCCCAACGTGTTGTCCCTGAGCCATACAGTAGAACACCTCTCGTCCCGACAAGGAAACTTTGCTCTTGGGAACACGGTCTAACCCACAGGCTAGGAGGTTCCTGCATGGCCCTAGAGCTACCGCCACATTCTGATGTCTCCCTGGACACCAAGCAGCATTGTGACCCGTCAGACTTAGAAACTCCGTCAACTCACATCCCTTTGAACTGCGAAGCAGAGCCACTGGATCAAAGCTGCCCTGTTCTTAGGCTTCAGTGGTAACGGAGGTGGAGTTTCCAGGCATCCATTCGGAGAGCTCTGCTCGCGAATCTTTCCATATGGGGACCCTGAGCCCTCTAACTGGACTTCCCCTGTCCCGCTGAAGGACACCTTGCTGTTTGCAGCAGCTCACAAGCTCCAGCTTCGGAAAGCCGCCAAGGCTTCTGGAGGCCACACGAGCATTCGTTGGCCATCATGGATACAAATTCCAGCGTGTGCAGACATCTCACACTCGATCGTCCTCAGGTGCTTGAGATCTCGAAACAGACGCTGCACATTGGAACTGTTATGGCCTCGGCACTGAACATAAGCAGAGCTTTGTTTTCAGACTTCCATCCTCACTCACCTTGCCAGCAGGCCATCCATATAGGGAATTCTGGAAAAACAAAGCTGCCTTCTGCTAGCCCACCGGACGGAAGAAAAGCACTACGGGTCTTCGCAGAATCCCCACATGAGGGTCTAGCAGCATGGCCCTCAAGGGCACCCTGATATCATAGCCGCCCTGTGAACTGGTGCTCTGTCTCACACAGCCCGAGTCCCGGCTTCCAGACAGCTGGACACATAGCGATACCCATATCCTTCACTTGGGCTCTGTCTTGGTCAGAGCCCGTCATCTCCTGCGAACCTGGTTATGCATGTATGACCCCAGAAGGTAGCGCAAATCCCTGCCTATTGGGAACCTGAATCACAGCAGAGTATTCCTCCTTCCTCATGGCAGGAATGTGGATGTTGAGATGGTTGTAATACTCTAGGGTGGGAGCCAGCTACATGGCCCATGAGACCACGCCCACTCAGGAGGGGCAGCTTGGCACAAGGAGGCATTGTGACCCTCCGCCTGAGACCTCTTTAAAGCACACCCTGTTGGGGGTTGGACCAGGAAGCCAGAGAGCAGGCCTCTCGTGCCTCTTGGCCCAAATCCGAACCCTTGGTTGGGTTGTCCAGGCCACGTGACCCACAACCCCACTCTGGAATCCTTGTTTGGACGGGACCCCTGACGTGAAAATAGCACTCTTCTCTTCCCCCTGAAAGACAGCAAACTCTTGGGAGCCGGGGGAAAACCCCAGATAGGAAGAACCTCTCATGGACCCATATAGCAACCCTATCACTCCGAGGCCATCCTAGATATAGAGTCCAGACAGAAAAGCCTCTGCTACTGCTCCCAGACATCCGAATTCAAATCCTGAGGAGCTGCTTTCAGGGTCTGCAGATCGGGCCTGCCATAACTTCGCTCCTAAGTCTTCCCCGAGTTGCTGTCTGAAGACTTGGTTCCCAAAACCGTGACCACATGCCCTCCAGGATGGGACCTCCAGAACCAAACAGCATCACTGAGCCTGCTCTCCCGAGGGAACTCTGCACATCTCAGTTGCCCAAATTTCCAGAATTGGAGAGACCTTCAAGGCACCTGAACCCACACCAATTTCATAGGCTGCTCTGGAAAAAATGCGCAGTCTGACTGACACACCTTCAGCACCTACCTGCAGGAAGAAACGCACGTCAATGGACCTGAGTCTGAAGATTAAACCTGACATGACCCTAGAACCTCATCCAATACCTAGCTTAGGTTTTCAGGCCTCTGTCCCTCAGGCCTGTTCTGGAAAACCAACTTATGGCCCAACGAGTGGCCCCTAGCCATACAACAGAATCCCTCTGGTCTCGAGAAGGAAACCTTGCTCTTGAGAACGGGGACCAACCCTCAGCCTTGGAGGTTCCTGCATGGCCCCAGAGCCACAACCACATTCTAAGGTCTCCCTGGACACCAAGCAGCATTGGGACCCGTCAGCCTGAGAAACTCTGTCAACTCAGATCACTTGGAACTTCGAACCAGAGTCAGCGGGTCAAAGCTGCCCTGTTCCTTGGCTGCTGTGGTAACGCGAGGTGGGGTTTCGAGGCATCCATTCGGAGAGCTCTGCTGTCGAATCTTTCCATGTGGGAGACCTCTAAGCTGACTTCCCCTGTCCCGC
>NW_019156142.1:0-3952 GCF_002288905.1 Enhydra lutris kenyoni | reverse complement strand
TTAGAGACATATCTTGAAAGAAGTTGCTGTGGCTGATATCGAAGAGGTTACTGCCTATATTCTCCTCTAGGATTCTGATGGATTCCTGTCTCACATTGAGGTCTTTTATCCATTTTGAGTTTATCTTTGTGTACAGTGTAAGAGAATGGTCAAGTTTCATTCTTCTACATATAGCTGTCCAGTGTTCCCAGCACTCACCCCACCCACTTTCCCTGGATCCCTCTGTGGCTTGCTTCTCAGGGCTTTCAGGAAGGACCTGCTGAGCTCTAAAAGGGAGAGGAAAGGCTGGATGGTGCCACTAAACCACTTCCCATTGTCTCCTGTGAACAGGAGCCCTGCTGCCTTGACTGGGGGATATCCAACTTGGCCTGGAAGGAGGTGTTTAGGTCCAGACACATGCCTCAGGTAGGATGACTTAAGCTGTTCATCATGTCATAAGGACATTGGGTTTTTTCCCAGGGTCTTATGGTGCAAACCAGGAGATGTGGCTTATGAGCATTGCCCTGCAGTACTCAGTGTCCACAGAGCAGGGAACCTCTGTCAACCCCACTGGGGCAGGACAGCTGGGGTCCAATGTTGTTGTTGCAGAACTGGTTCCAATGAATGGTCCTAACCTGATCGCCCCTAGAGTATCAGGGTCGCTGGGACCTATAGTAGCTAGTATGTTGCAGCAATGTGGTCTCATCCTGGACCTATGGGAGTTGATGGGCTTTCTGGGGAGAAGGGTTTGTTGAGGTCAGGTTTGGCCAGAGTTGGCATGCCATCTTCCCCAGTGAAGACAGCTCCTGTGTTCACATTTCCCCATCTTCCTCTCCTTTTCTGGGGGTGGGTTTGTATCTCTCTCTAGACTTAAGACCAACACATTCTCTGACCCTAAAGGCCCACGTCCACCTTTCACTGTCTGCCTGTGTCTCTGCCATTCTCTCCCAGGGGAAGCTGTGGCAGACTCTCTCATTCGGTCACTGCCATCCTGGAGTAGGTCTGCAAGACCCTATACTTCAGGCCCTCACGTGGAGCATGCACACAGCACTTTCCCAAAGTCCCAGGGACCCAGGGTCCCCACGGCTGAGCAAGATGGCAAAAGACACCAGGAAGTTTCAAGGAAAACACATATGCGGCACTGGCGGACTGAGCACCTCCTGAAGAAGACCACCAGCTTCAGGGTTTAATGGCCAGAACTGCCAGGAGATGGATGTTTGCTACAGGACTGAAGGGCCCAGAGCAACAGGCTTCCGTGAATGTGGCCTCATAGGTGAGGGATGGGCTGCCCATGATGCTTGTGTACTCTCCAGTGTACCTGTGTTGAGGCAAGAGGGACAAGAGGCAAGGGAGGTGCTGTTTAGACTCAGCCTCCCATTATGTCTCTGTTTGAGACTGCAAACCTCCTGTCCTGTGGACCCTCTAACGTTCCTTCCCTAACAAGGGCAATGCCAGATGTCTATCATTGCATGAATGTCTCCTTGGAGTGGAAGTGGACATGGATATCATCCACATGATGGCTGAACAGTTGGAAACCACAGCCCAAGACCATGGGGGTGCATATGAAATCCACTCTGCTAGAAACACATCAAGACACTGTCCAGGATGGAATTAGTGTCTGTGCACATGCTTCCATATGAGCGTGTGTGTTTTGGGAAGCCTACACCTGTGTACTCCTTCCCATGGTGTTACATCCAACTGCATACATGTGCACCTGTGGGCACACACAGAAACCCTGGTCTGAATACATGGGTGTGTAAGCACACGGCTGTACGGAACACCTGTAACACTTAGAATGCAGCTGGACAGAACTCTGCACAGCTGGAACCGAGGAGACAAGAAATGACAACCACCCTGCTCCCACAATAACATTGATCCATCTGCCCTAGGAATGGAGCCATAGCACAGTGCCATGCATCCACCGCCAATACAGGAGACAGAGACAAAGACCTGTGTGAGGGCACAGACGATGGTGTGGCCTCAAGAATCAGTATGGACTCTCTGGGTACACCTAGAGGATGAAGAACCCCCAAAACAACCATAACAGGCATCTCTGTGTCCACGGCATGGCACATGCGGCACTTTGACGACTGAGACAATGTGGTGTAAGAAACCCATCTGTTCCTGTAATAATGGGAGAGACCAGCTTGCATTGGCTCCAAACCAAATGAACCAAGCCTACTTTGTTGTCCCGAGGCCATAATTTGGGTATTTTTTTCTCCACGTGTGTGACCAGCACTGGGAACATGATGGCCCAGCCTGCTGTTCCACTGATGGTCTGACCTGGCTGGCCTGTAGACAGGAAGGCTAGGGAGGATGTGTTCTCCTCTGTAGGCCAGACGAGCTGGGAACCCCTTCCTATGGCATTCACCGCATGGCCAGACTGAAATGCAAGACACTCTGTTCTATTAGTGATGGTACATGCATACGTGCTACCCATCACTTGGGTGCCAGCCTCAGCTCCTTGCCCTCTGACCTTTCAAAGGGTGCACACTGTAGTCACCTGGCTGGCAGACAGCATTCCCCACCAGACTGTACACAGAGTTCACCCAGAAATTGTCTCACAGGAGGGACATCTGGATTCACTTTGCTGTAAGCCCTTGGCTGGTGAAAGGCATGCCTTCTTCTGTTCTCCATGCCAAACACACTCCGTGTCTGTGGATGCATGTGTGTGCTTTGAATATGGGGGGTGGGGCACTAGCTTGGGATGCTTACATTGGTCACATTATAATAGCTAGTCACAGAGGGGAAGAGGGCTTTTAATTCCTGGAAAAAATATGCCCAGACAGGCTTCTTCACCTTTCTTCCTGAAGCCTTGATCTTCCAGAGACCCAGTGGCCAGAGAGTGGGCAGAGAAAGAGCCCTGAAGACAAAGATCAAGAAAGGGGAAGGCAGAGAGGAGAGCATGAGGAAAGGACAGGCAGACAGAGGGATCAAGCACTCTCTGACCCGCACCTGCTAAGAAAACAAGGATATGAACTGGGAGAAACTGTGGTGGAACTTCCCGGCACCCTAACCCCCATGATCCAAACAGGCAGACAGCTTCCGACCTCTGTCTCCTAGAGTGACACTATTCTGCAATGCCTGGACTGAAGATTTCCACACATGCCTGACCAGGGTTCCCGGGGGTGGATATGGTGTCCTCAGTCTTCGAGGGTTGTTTGGGGAAAGGCAAGGGACAGTTTCGCATTGACAGGATACAAATACCAGGTGGAAAGCGTGGTGGAGGAGATCACGGGATGGGGGTGTTAGTGGCGGTGGGGCCTGGGGACACCTGCATGGACCCCAAGGCCACCCTGGAGGAGGTGTACTGTAGGACTCCCAGGCAGGCTCCTGTGGGGTTAAGGGGCAGGACCAGTGACAGTCCTTCCAACCACCGTATCACTGGTTGAACCCAGGGGACGATCATCATCTTGGGCGTGGCTTGGGCGGGCTCACGTGGCCCAAGCCCCATGCATGCCTCTGCCACCTCTGCGTGTCTCCGGCTTGCCCCAGAACTTTTGCACATGCATCCCCCAGGCCCACACTCGCTGTTAGGAGGCTGCTGTTCACCACCATTCCTGGGCACCAGAACACTAGCTGCCGGGCTGTGTGGGGAACAACGTGCTCTCGCCTCCATCTTCCCTCCGGCGCTGCCAGGGCTCAGGGCCACGGCCACATGGAGAGCGGGGTGGGGTCCAGGGAAGATGGGGCTGCCCCAGAATCCGGGACCACCTTGGTCCGGGAAGGGTGCAGTGAAGAGGCGGATGCCCTCAGGGAGCCGGGTGCCGGGGGCGAAGTGGGGGCACTGCAGGCCGTAGGGGCTGGGGCGGTGTCAGCAGAGAGTGTGTGGGAAGCGGAGGCCCGGCAGGCCGGAGGCGAGGCCAGCCTGGGGGTGGAATTGGTGGTCTCGGTGGAGGACACAATGGCAGCACCTGGGCTTGGGCCAGAGGAAGACGAGGGGGACGAGGGTCAAGAGGAACAGGAGGAGGAC
>NW_019156141.1:0-3954 GCF_002288905.1 Enhydra lutris kenyoni | reverse complement strand
ATGGGTTGCCTCTTTGTTTTGTTGACTGTTTCCTTTGCTGTGCAGAAGCTTTTGATTTTGATGAAGTCCCAAAAGTTTAACTTTTAAATTGTTTAGAAATTGCACCTTTTCTCCAGCCTCTGGATATTGGAGATCTGACTCTGCTTTATTTCTTTAACTACATAACTGCATGCCTCCCTCTCTTCAACTGTATTTAACCAATCTAACATGTTAGTTCCTAAGAAAGTTGCACTTTTTCTTGCCTCTTTGCTCTTTGTGCATGCTGTTCTGACATTTCTCCCCCCCTCCATTATTTATTTATTTATTTTATTTCTTTTTTAAAAATTTCTGTTCAGTGTTCCAGAATTGATTTTTTGTCTTATTCTATTCATCCTTGAGTTTTCAGCTTAGTTTCCTCATGGAGGCCTTCCTTGTTTTTAGACCAGGTTTGATTCCTCTGCTTTATGCACCCATTGTATCTTTCATGTACTTAACATAGCAAAGGACACATTTTATAGGGATTGCTTGTTTTTCTTCTCCACTGAAGTGTGAGCTCTGAAAGGCTAGCATCTAGGTCTGTATTTTTTACTACTATATCCTCTGCATCTGGCAACTTGCAGATACATGGGAAATGCTCAGTTTATACTTATTCAAAGTTGACCGGTGAATGATATAGTTAACTTCGCTTGTGTAGGTCAGGGAATGTTTCAAAGAGAAGGAAATATATGGGTTGAGCTTGCAAAATGAATACAAGTTTTTAGGAGATTAGAGTGAGAATGGTGAGAGAAAGGGCCTTTTGGAGAATACCATTTACAAAAACACTATATAAAAAGCTTGGAGCATAATGGAGCTGATTGCTCTTAGTTCCAACCAGGTTGGGTTCAAATTTGAGTAATTGTTGAAAGATGGAGAGATCTGGTCATGGAAGGCCTGATATGCTATATTCATCTCTTGTTATTGGGAACCATTCATGTTAAGGGAATTTTATCATTTATTAAAGTCTTACTATGTCATAGGATTTTTCTTAAAATATCTCAGTGCTTACAACACTTCTTTTTGGCAACTGTATTTCATCTGGGCTGAGTAAAGGTTGCTGTCTTATTTATCCTGAAATACTTGGTGTTTATAATTATATCTTAAGCAGGATCATACTCTGTGAAGTCATGTGTTGTGTGTTATGCCTCTCTATATCCCATATGGAATTTAGATGAGTGTTGCTATAGTTTTATCTCTTCCTCTGATTTTGGTATAGTCTTACCAGTATTTCTTTTAAAATACCTCCCTGCTAGGCATGGCATACTAGCTGTAGCATGATCACTTATGTCAGAGTGGAATAGAACTTTTACTGTGTGTGTTCTGTGCCCTGAGCTCTTTGTTAATGAAGTTGACAGTGACATTGACATTTTTGGGGTAGCCATTTCATGTTGTTTATTTCTATTAAATCACCAAATCTAACCAAGCTTTTCACATGAAGTACTTTTTTTTTTTTTTTTAAATAGGTAAGCTCTACACCCAACATGGGGCTTGAACTCAAGACCCCAAGATCAGGAGTCACTTGCTCTACCAACTAAGCCAGCTAGCTGCCCTGCAGGACTTTTAAAATCTTTTGTATTTGTTTAAGTGATCTTGTAGAACCTAAATTAGGGATTTCTGTCTTTATTCCTACTAAACTTCATTTTATTGCTTTTAACTTTGCATTCTAACTTAGTTGTTTAGATATCTTTTAACTTATATATTTGAATAGCTAATAGATGGCTTAAAAGTCCCAAGGTAAAAAGGGTTACACAATATTGTAGCTAAACTTGACCACCTGGTTCTTCACTCTTTTCACAGTTATTCCATATGTATTCTGCTGGAGTTTCTGTATGCATATATGGAAAAAGCAAATATTAATGTGTGTTGTTATTTTTAATTATTTTTAGCACTAAAAATTATACTTACTGTACTCACTATTAATACTCTTACTCCCCCTACTTAATATTTCTCATAGATATTTCCATATAGTTCATAGAGAGCTTCCTTATTTTAACATCTGCATAAGTGTTCTAGTATATGGTCAAGTCACAGTCCATTAACTGGTCCTTTTTAATGGAGTTTGAACTGTTTATATTTTTCACTGATCAGTGTTGCAGTGAATGACCTTGAATATACTTGTCAACCTTCATTTACAATTGTGCATGTGCATCTTAGGATAAGATCAGAGATGTTAGCAATGTTGGATATATAGGTATATGCATTTGCCCAATGATGATGCTTTAAATTTTTTTCTATATAGATAGATAGTGCATATTTTCTGTTTGTCCCTGTTTATTTACGCCTTTGTTTGCTGTTGCAAATGAGATCTTTTAGATTGTTATATTTCTATTGATTTTATATGTTGATTTTTATTTGTGTGTATATATGCATATACACAATCTTACTCATTTTTTTAGTTTATTTTGTCTTCCGAGTATGTGAAATTACTTATAGAATAGATTATTTTTTCTTTTTTAAACTTAGTTTTATTACTTTTTAAAATTTTATTTTATTTTACTTAAATTCAACTAATTAATGTATAGTGCATTATTAGTTTCAAAGGTAGAGTTCAGTGATTCATTGGTTGTATTTAAAATCCAGTGCTCATTATATCATGTGCCTTTGTAATGCCCATCACCCAGTTACCCCATCCTCCACCCACTTCCCTTCCAGCAACCCTCAGCTTTTTTCCTATAGATAAGTCTCTCTTATGGTTTGTGTCCCTTTCCGATTTTGTCTTATTTCTCCCTCCCTTTTCCTATGATCCTCTGTTTTGTTTCTTAAATTCCACATGAGTGAAATCATATAATTGTCTTTCTCTGATTGACTTATATCGCCTAGCATAATACACTGTAGTTCCATCTGCATTGTTGCAAATGGTAAGATTTCATTCTTTTGATGGCTGAGTAATATTCCATTGTATATATATTCCACATTTTCCTTATCCATTCATCTGTCGATGGACATGTGGGCTCTTTCCATAGTTTGGCTATTGTGGACATTGCTGCAGTAAACATCAGGATGCAGGTGTCCCTTCAGATCACAATGTTTTTATCTGTTGGGTAAATATCTAGTAGTGCAATTGTTGGGTCATAGGGTAGCTCTATTTTTTCCACTTTTTGAGGAACCTCCATACTGTTTTTCAGAGTGGCTGTACCAGCTTGCATTCCCACCATCAGTGTGAGAAGGTTTCCCCGCTCTCTGTATCCTCGTTAACATTTGATGTTTCCACACTTGTTAATTTAAACCATTCTGACTGCTGTGAGGTAGTATCTCACTGTGGTTTTGATTTGTATTTTCCTGATGCTGAGTGATGTTGAGCACTTTTTCATGTGTCTGTTGGCTGACATTTGGAGGTCTTCCTTGAAGAAATGTCTGCTCATATCTTCTGCCCATTTCTTGATTGGATTATTTGTTCTTCAGGTGTTGATACTAGCCCTTTATTTGATATGTCATTTTTGAATATCTTCTCCCATTCTGTCAGTTGTCTTTTGGTTTTGTTAACTGTTTCATTTGCTGTGCAAAAGCTTTTGATCTTGAAGAAGTCCTAATAGTTCATTTTTGCCCTTGCTTCCCTTGCCTTTGGCGATGTTTCTTGGAAGGAGCTGCTATGGCTGAGGTCGAAGAGGTTGCTGCCTGTGTTCCCCTCAAGGATTTTGATGGATTCCTATCTCACATTGAGGTCTTTCATCCATTTTGAGTCTATTTTTGTGTGTGGTATAAGGAAATGGGGCAGTTTCATTTTTCTGCATGTGGCTGTCCAATTTTTCCCAACACCATTTGTTGAAGAGACTGTCTTTTTTCCATTGGGCATTCTTTCCTGCTTTTTCAAAGATTAGTTGACCATAAAGTTGAGGGTCCATTTCTGGGTTCTTGATTCTGATCCACTGATCTATTGTCTGTTTTTGTGCCTGTACCATACTGTCTTGATGGTTACAGCTTTGTAATAGAGCTTGAAGG
>NW_019156140.1:0-3964 GCF_002288905.1 Enhydra lutris kenyoni | reverse complement strand
GCTCAGGAGAAGTGGAATGTGTGAGTGAGCTTCAGCTGATAAAGGGCGTCCTTCCCTCTCCACCAGAGTAGTGAGGTACTGTGAATTAGAGGGCCTGCTGGACCTTAATCCACACATCTGTTATTCCTACTTTAGGAGAAATGTCTGAGGGCTTTTTCTGGAAAATGAGAAGGTGTCCTGGGGAGATGTGGTTGGTGTCTGAGCACTGTGGAAAAGCATAGTGGGATGGAGGACAGCTTCAACCCCTAAGAGGGTCATTCTCCATCCCTGCCCCCTCCCAAAGCTAACTGTATCCCAATTCTAGGGCTCTGAACTGAGGATTTAGAAGTCCTCACACAGGTATCTGTTAGAACCCGGACACTGGGTGTTCAGAGGGTGCTCAGGAGATCCAGTGAGAGGTCAGAGACCACACACCCACAACCTGTGGGAGATTAGTGTCAGCGGAATGAGACCTACTCATGGCACCTAGTGAATAAGGCAACACATGAACACAGGATGCAAAGTTTGAGTTATTGGGAGGGTGCTGGGAAGGCCTGGATAGAAACAGAGTACTTTTGTTCCCTCCTTGTTTGGATCTTTACAGAGCAGTGTTGTGTGCAGTGAGGCCAGACACCACCCCTCCCTGGGCACATGCAGTTGAATTCAAGTATCATGTGAGCAAGGAGACAGACTGAGGAGTGTATCCAGCTCCCCTCAGGACAGAAATGCTCACCCCATTGATCAACGACTCCCACTCATAATGCTTTTTTGCCAGCCTACCATCTGTGACCAGGCCTGTCCTGGGAAGGACTGACAGATAACAGGTGGAAAAGGATTAGGACTGGTCTCTGACAGGAGCTAGAAATCCAGTGGCCCATGTTCCCACAGGGGTTCCCGGGATATTGCTTTGGATGGGTGCCTTTTCCTCTGACTTCTCTGCCTACCTGCCTGTCCCCAGGGTCAACTATTCCATCTTGAGCACATGGCTGGAACAATATTCTGGGGATTTTTTTCAACCCCCAGAATTTCTCAGCCTGAATATGCTGCTGGCCTACATGGGGCTTGATATGCCAGGCTCAGACCTGGAGCATCGTGCCCAGCTTCTGCTCTCACAGCTGCAACAACTTGAGGTCATGAATCCAGAGGCTGGGGGTGAGGAGGACTGGGGTGACTGGTGTGGGCCTGAGGAGGAGACAGGGTGGGCCACACTGAGTAAGCCTCCACAGGTTATTATTGGTCTGGGAGGAGTGAGTAGTCTCAGATCCCTGTCCCCATGGGCTTCAGTTGGGGAGACTTTCCAAGGATTGGGTCTCGAATGCAGACCATATTGAGTGGTGGGAAAGTTTCTTTCATTTATAAGTCAAAAGGGAAGTCAATCATGCTGATGATAATTTCTCTTCTTGGAGCTACAGCACTAGCCCCAGTACAAGATTCTGATCCACCTCAGGAAGCCGTCCCAACACCATTCTGGCACCCACTTCATCTTTGGAGCCTGAGAGGACACACCCTGTCCCTGCTGCTCTTGCTCACCCGTCAAGAAGAGCAGGGACTTCACCTGTGCTGTTCGGGCCAGTGCAGGTGGTAGTCAGAGCTCTAATTCACGCTCCTGAGATCAAAGATCCAGCAGCCCCTTTGCCTGAACTTGAGGTCCAGCGGGGTCCTGCCCCTGCTCCTAAGGTTCTTGAAAGTCATGAACTACCAGCTGACTCAGTGGAACAACCAGCCTCATCCCCTGAGCAGCAGCTGGTATAGGTTGCAGCCCCAAAAAATGCCTTCCCCTCCCCTGTCATTGCCTTCTTTGTAATATTTGTGTTTTGTATACACCTGTATAATGACTGAAGAGATTTTGTTCATTAAGTAAAGTAGAATTTGTTGTGCCTGGGTGACTCAGTGCATTAAAGCCTCTGCCTTCAGCACAGGTCATGGTCTCAGGGTTCTGGGATTGGGCCCCACATCAGGCTCTCTGCTCAGTGGGGAGACTGTTTTCCCTTCAATCTCTGCCTCTATGCCTACTTGTGCTCTCTCTCTCTGTCAAAATAAATAAATAAAATTTATAAATAAATAAATGAATAAATAAAGTAGAGTTTTAGTTTACATAAAATTTTACTCAGAGCCTTTTCTATGTTATATCAATGTCTCATTAGGTATATTCAGGGTTTGACACAACCATTTACTTCTACATCATTTCCATTACAGAGACACCTGTGCTACTAATCATCATTGCTCATTCTCTCACCCCAGTCCCTGCAACCACTGTTCTTCTCTCTGTCTCTGGTACATACTTTACCTTGTCATGGATTTTCATGTGCCTGGAATCTATGGCCTTCTCTGTATGCCTGCAGAACATAAAAGAGTTTCTCATTTTAAAAAAAATTATACAAATAACATTTTATTACATGTGAAAGTTCCTGAATGAAGAAAGATCATGGGAAGCCCCAAAATGAACTATTTGCATTATCTGTGATAGGGTTCCCTTTCATAAGGATGCCTTGAAAATCAGAAAGGACAGGAGAAATGTCTCGGTCCATGAGCCACTTTCAATTCTTTCATTTTCCTGGATAGACTACGTTTAAACTATTCGAATGGGCATATTATAAATATTAAAATCATATCTTAAATATTATCATTTATTGCTAACAATTTAGGTAATGAAGTAGATAGTTCTTTAGGATTTATTCAGACTATGTTTATGTAGTCAATAATAATTTAAATATGAAAAGAGAAGGCACATTCCTTCTACCAAGAAATAATCGCCCATAACACACGGTGTCCGTCTTCCCTGCCTTTCCCTGTAAATGTAATGTGTGTGTTTGTGTGCACATGCATGCACATGTATGTGACACAGTGGGGCAGGGAAGGTTCCAGGGCTGCACTCTTGTTCTACCTGATGCCCCACGGTGGACAGGCACTGTCGCTGCTGTCCCCTTGGGCATTCAGAGTGACAGCACTCATCAGCCCCACCTGTTGAACAACTAAGCCATTTCCAATTATTTGACTCTCATGATATAAGTGATAAGCATGTCTGTGCCATGAATCTCTGTTTCTCTACAAATGATTCCTATAAACACCAATACTAAAAAACACTTTGACCACATTTTTGGGGGACTGGCTGCTGGCTCCTCTATGCTCTCTTTATTAAGGAGAAGCATTCCTTTGGAAAGGAGGGATCCCGGATTCTACAGATGAGACCTGAAATCATGAGGAGCACAAGGCAACAGTGATGCCATCAGGGTATTGGGAGTTACCACAGAGCATGGAAGAGCCTGCCCAGAAGCCCTCTTCATATGTCCTTTCCCACAAGCTTCCCTGCCTTGTGTCCTGGAACACACCTCACCCATGCCCTGTCTGGTGACAAGCTCAGGCCACTTCAGTGCCTCGTGCTCCTTAACTCAGATGCTAACTAGAGCAACCAGACCCTGCTCCATGCCAGCAGAGGGGTGCAGGCCAGGGCACTCCTCTCAGTTTGCTCCCTGCCATTCCTGACTGAACCCCATCCTCTCAGGGAGGAACATCCAAAAACAGTGCAGGTCAGGGGGTTAAGAAAAGTGTTCATCCAGATATAGTTTTAGTGGCAATAGCAAGAATCCGTTGAATTTGTGTGAAGATGACAGGCCTTTACAAAGCACACTGGCTGCTCATGGAAGCTGCAGGATGGACAGAGCCTCAACCAGGGGCTTTGACACTGGATATAGCTCAACTGCACCATTCAGGATTTTCTAGCTGTGATCCCCTGACCCTGGCAGCCCCATCCTTGGTATCCCTCAAGTTAAGTTTGTCTGAGAGAGGGGGCTGTGCTTCCTCATGGGACCCCTAGCCTCCTCCAAAGTCAAGTAAGGGGAAGTCCACTTGATCTGATGCTCTATTAGACGCCATCGTCATAAATTCCTGTCTTCTCTGCCATAACATGGAGATAACCAGGCACAGAAGATATCCTCAGTGAAAGGACATTTGGGGCTCTCCCTGCAGGAAGAGAGAGAAACACCAG
>NW_019156139.1:0-3964 GCF_002288905.1 Enhydra lutris kenyoni | reverse complement strand
ACAAAACAAACTGAGGGTTAATGGGGGGAGGGGAGTTGGGGGGTGGGATTATGGACATTGGGGAGGGTATGTGCTATGGTGAGTGCTGTGAAGTGTGTAAACCTGGCGATTCACAGACCTGTACCCCTGGGGATAAAAAGATATTATATGTTTATGAAAAATAAAATTAAAAAAAAAACTGACAAAAGAATAGAAAGCCTAAGTAATCTTACAACTGTTAAAGAATCTGAAAGCTTAATTAAAGGTCTCCTCACAGAGAAAAAAAAAAAATAGGCATATTTTCTCCATACACTCTTCCCTTTCCAACATGTGGGTACAAAGAACAATAAGATTCTGAGGATTCAAGGGCCATAAGACAGAAAAAGCCTGCATTTTTGAGGGATTATATGGAAGACAGCCATTCACCAATTAGGAGCATCTACGTTAGATTATCATGTGAGCAAGAAGAAAGCACCTACAGTCTATAAGTTTTATTCATTTTTGGTTTTGTTTTTATTGGAATTTAGTATACCCTAAGAAGTGCAAAGGGCCTTTGGGATATTACACTGAAAAATGATCCAACACAGTTCCATGCTCCAAGAGTAGCTAAACCTGGTTGAGAATGGACAACAGAAGTGAAGAATCTTGGTGGCACTGCAACCAAGTGTTTTTCATTCAATGAAGCCCTTTTGATGCTACAAAATAATCATCCTAAAATATTTATGGAACTTCTTTTATATGAAGCATTTCTATAGATTTCAGGGATGCAGTTAGAATAGACATATACAAAATTATGTCTGGGCATTGCATGAGTCAACAGTGTCCCATTTAGTGTAGTCATTGGACTTGGCATGGCATAGTTCTCATAGATGAGTTATCCTGTCCTTAGAGTTATCAGTGTTAAGTGAACTATATACAATAGTAAATCAAGTAGACAATCTTCTTCTTGCATTAAATCTTCAACCTAGAATAAAAAATAGGTAATAACTACAAATAAATGTAGGCTACATATTCTCTGGTTATGAATAAAAATTAAGAATGGAAATAGCATCATCACAATAGAAGATGGCTAACATGTATAAGGTTGCCAGAGAAGGCCTCGTAGTGGGGAAAATATCTAATATCTCGAATTGATATGAGATACTATCAACTTATATATACGTGGTTATTTGAGAAAAAATAATTTTAAGAAGAGAAAAACATAAGTAAAAAGATTTAATAATGGTTATGTGCTTAGCATATTCCATGAACAGCAAGAAAGTCAGTGTAGACAGAAAGTAGTAAAGATGGTAAACAGTATTAGAAAATTAGTTTGAAATGTTACACATATGTTAGATTATGGAGGACTCTGTGGCCTTCAAGACATTTAGAATCTATTTTAATCTTTTTCTTTTTTACATTTACTTATGTGTTTGAGAAGGAGTGCACTAGTGGGAAGGGTAGAAAGAGAGGGAGAGTCTCCAGCAGACTCTGCGTTGAGTGTGGAGCCCATAACAGGGCTCAGTCTCACAAACCTGAGATCATGACCTGAACCAAAATCAAGAGTTGCACACTTAACTGACTGTACCATCCAAGTGCTCCTAGAATAAATTTTAATCTTAATGGAAATCAATAGCAAGAAAAGGTAATAATTCATAATCCAAATAAGCAACATTTCAAGAAAACAATATTTTAAGGAATTACTATTTCTATTTTTCCAATGCTCTTGAAAGGTGATGAAAGATAATATTGATATTTTTGGACTCCAACTTCCTGGATCATAATCTTTAAAGTGTCTATGGGAAGATAGCTGAACAATTGTGTATTGCACACAATTGGCTAAAATTTTCCTATTGAAATTTGTTGAGGAAGTGCCTGGGTGGCTCAGTCAGTTAAGCATGTGCCTTCTGCTCAGGTTGTGATCTCAGGAACTTGAGATGGAGCCCTTAGTTGTGCTTCCCGCTAACTGGGGAGTCTGCTTCTCCCTCTGCTCCTCCCCCCTCCTTGTGCACATGCTCTCTTTCTCATATAAGTAAAATCTTTTTTAAAAAATGAAATGAGGGGGCGCCTGGGTGGCTCAGTGGGTTAAGCCTCTGCCTTCGGCTCAGGTCATGATCTCAGGGTCCTGGGATCGAGCCCCGCATCGGGCTCTCTGCTCAGCAGGGAGCCTGCTTCCTCCTCTCTCTCTCTCTGCCTACTTATGATCTCTCTCTATCAAGTAAATAAAAATCTTAAAAAAAAAAAATGAAATGAGGGGTGCCTTGGTGGCTAAGTAGGTTAAAGCCTCTGCCTTCAGCTCAGGTGATGATTCCAGGGTCCTGGGATCGAGCCCTGCATTGGGGGATGGGGGGGGGTCTCTGCTCAGCAGGGAGCCTGTTTCCTTTCCTCTCTCACTGCCTGCCTCTCTATTTGTGATCTCTGTCAAATAAATAAATAAAATCTTTAAAAAAATGAAAATTAACTTGTCTATGAGAATTGACACTACGTCTATATCTAGTCTATGACACTGTCAAGTGTCAGCTATTCTGACGCCATCCAAGCCAGACCATTCTTTTTGTTTTTAATTTAATTTAATTTAATTTTTTCAGTGTTCCAAAATTCATTGTTTATGCACCACACGCAGTGCCCCATGCAATACGTTCGCTCCATAATACCCACCATAAGCTCACACAACCCTCCACCTTCCTCCCTTCCAAAACATTCAGTTTGTTTCTCAGAGTCCATAGTTTCTCATGCTAGACCATCTTTATATTACATTTTGTTTTTGACTTTTTAAAAATTAGAATCTTTAAATTCTAAAGGAAAAGGTCAACTTTTCTTTAATGGGAGTTTCATTTTACTGACTAAGAAGGGTTATGTGTGGATGTCTTGAACCATTCATCAATCTGAGAAAACAATTCTCTAAGAAAAAAAGTCTAATCTGTCTAATAGACTGATTTTTATGTAGTTTGGCAGTCCAAACCCAGATACAGAAATATCCAATGATACCTTGAGATTGTGAAAATACCTACAAGTTTCTGAGTAGCAGACATGAGCTATTGCCTATGGAGGAGTGAAATGGTGTAATAGGAAGAAAGGAGTTTTGGCATAGGCTTTAGAGATGGCAAATCAGGTTAATGAAGTGAGTCATGTAAGCAATAGTTTCACAATATTTTTCTGGGTACCCCTGAGGCTGTTTATGTTTCTTAGGATTGTCCATCTTGCCAAAAGCACAGAGCAAGCTTTGCTCAGCTTGGCAGCTCTAAGTTTGAGTAGGACAGTTCATCAGTGTCAGCTCTTTTCTAAAGACCATGAACAAATCTTACCAGAAACACAACTACTGAAACTCAATACAGAAAATGTGAACACAATTTTATGTGTTGGCATTGATCAGAATGATGATGTGTCAAGGGCCTGGATACAATGGATTATAGCTGGAAACTACTTGTCAGGTGTCAAATTTCATTGAAATCCACTAAGGACTGAGCTCAGTTCTAGGCATTAAGGTTTCAAAATAATTCACATTTTTCTAAATAGGATACCAATGTAATTGTTGGCTTTCACATGGCTGTTAAACCTCTGTATTTATCTATATCAGATTTAAAGGAAACACATTTAATCAATTTAAATCTCCTAAAATTCAGATTTTGTTACATGGAATATAACAAATATGTTATATTTAATATAACAAATACGTAACATTTAAATAAATGCATTAAATACATGTATTTATGCGTATATATGCATATGAGACACACATATTAAATATATGTATTTGTACATATATACACATATGAAACACCTCTAGATTAAAAAAAGTAATACTGTAGGTAGATTTTTGTCTGCCAAAAGACAAAGAGCAGTACTCAATAGGAATTTACTCTCTCTATAAGTTCAATGTTGTATGTGCTAGGGGCTGAAACTAAATGTAATGTAGTGTACATCTTCATGGTGCTTACAGTATACATGGTGCAGTTTAATTTTATAGATATCTATATATATCTATATAGATATATATATCTATATA
>NW_019156138.1:0-3964 GCF_002288905.1 Enhydra lutris kenyoni | reverse complement strand
CGAACCCTTGGTGGGGTTGTCCAGGCCACGTGACCCACAATCCCACTATGGTATCCTTGTTTGGGCGGGACCCCTGACATGGAAAACAGCACTCTTCCCTTCCCCCAAAAAGACAGCAAACTATTGGGAACCGGTACAAACCCCAGATAGGAAGAACCTCCCATGATCACATGTAGCAACCCTATCATTCCGAGGCCATCCTAGATATAGAGTCCAGACAGAAAAGCCTCTGCTACTGCTCCCAGGCCCCCGAATTTCAAATCCTGAGGAGCTGCTATCAGGGACTGCACATCGGGCCTGCCATAACCTCGCCCCTAATTCTTCCCCTAGTTGCTGTCTGAAGACTTCGTTCCCAAAGCCTTGACCACATGCCCCCCAGGATGGGACCCCCAGAACCACACCGCATCACTGGGCCTGCTCTCCCGAGGAAACTCTGCCGTCTCAGTTGCCAAAACCATCCAGAATGGGAGACAACTGCAAGACACCTGAACCCACCCCAATTACATGGACGCTCGGGAAAAAATGCGGAGTATAAACACCGTCAGCACCTACCTCCAGGAGGACATGCACGTCAATGGGCCTGAGTCCAAAGATTCAACCTGACATGCCCCTAGGACCTCATCCAAAACCTAGCTTAGGTTTTCAGGCCTCTGTCCCTCTGGCCTGTTCTGGAAACCAACATATGGCCCAATGTGGGGTCCCTGAGCCATACAGTAGAACCCCTCTGGTCCCGAGAAGGAAACTTTGCTCTTGGGAATGGGTTCCCACCCACAGGCTAGGAGATTCCTGCATGGCCCCAGAGCTACCGCCACATTCTAAGTTCTCCCTGGACACCAAGCAGCATTGTGACCTGTCAGACTGAGAAACTCCGTCAACTCAGATCTCTTGGAAAGGCTAAGCAGAGCCACTGGATCAAAGCTGCCCTGTTCCTAGGCTTCAGGGGTAATGGAGGTGGAGTTTCCAGGCATCCATTCGGAGAGCTCTGCTATCGAATCTTTCCATATGGGGACCGTGGAGCCCTCTAACTGGACTTCCCCTGTCCCGCTGCAGGACACCTTGCTGTTTGAGCAGCTCGCAAGCCCCAGCTTGGGAAAGCCGCCAAGGTTTCTTGAGGCCACACGATCATTCGTTGGCCATCATGGATACAAATTCCAGCGTGAGCAGACATCTCACACTCGATCGTCCTCAGGTGCTTGATTTCTCGAAACAGACGCTGCACATTGGAACTGTTATGGCCTCGGCACTGAACATAAGCATAGCTTTGTTTTCAGACTTCCATTCTCACACACGTTGCCAGCAAGCCATCCATATTGGGAATTCTGGAAAAACAAAGCTAACTTCTGCCTGCCCAACGGAAGGAAGAAATGCCCTACGGGTCTGCCCAGAATCCCCAGATGAAGGTCCAGCAGCATGGCCCTCAAGGGCACCCTGTTATCATAGGCCACCCTGTGAACTGATGCTCTGTATGACACAGCCCAAGCCCCGATGTCCTGTGGGTCAGCCAGATAGCGGGACCCATATCCTGCAGGTGGGAATTGCCTTGGCCCGAGCCCGTTATTTCCATCCAACCTGGGTATGCAGGTATCTGACCCCAGAAGGTAGTGCAAATCCCTGCCCTTGTGAGTACCTGAAGCACACCAGTGTACTCCTCCTTCCCCATGGCAGGAAAGTGGATGTTGATATGGTTGTACTACTCTCAGAGTGGGAGCCACCTTCATGACCCATGAGACCACGCCCACTCAGGAGGGGCAGCTGGGCACAAACAGGCCTTGTGACCCTCAGCCTGAGACCCCTTAAAACACACAATGTTGGGGGCTGGACCAGGAAGCCGGAGAGCAGGCCTCTCGTGCCTTTTGGCCATAATCCGAACCCTTGGTGGGGTTGTCCAGGCCACGTGACCCACTACCCCACTCTGGAATCCTTGTTTCGGCCGGACCCCTGACGTGGAAAAAAGCACTCTTCCCTTCCCCCAGAAAGACAGCAAACTCTTGGGAGCCGGGGAATAACCCCACATAGGAAGAACCTCCCATGGACCCATGTAGCAACCCTATCATTCCGAGGCCATCCTACATATAGAGTCAAGACAGAAAAGCCTCTGCTACTGCTCCCAGGCATCCAAATTTCAAATCCTGAGGAGCTGTTTTCAGGGTCTGCAGATCGGGCTTGCCATAACTTCGCTCCTAATTCTTCCCCGAGTTGCTGTCTGAAGACTTGGTTCCCAAAGCTGTGACCGCATGCCCTCCAGGATGGGACCTCCAGAACCAAACAGCATCACTGGGCCTGCTCCCCCGAGGGAACTCTGCACATCTCAGTTGCCCAAACCTTCCAGAATGGGAGAAAACTTCAAGGCACCTGCACCCACACCAATTTCATAGGCTGCTCTGGAAAAAATGCGCAGTCTGACTGACACACCTTCAGTACCTACCTGCAGGAAGAAACGCACGTCAATGGACCTGAGTCTGAAGATTGAACCTGACATGCCCCTAGAACCTCATCCAACAAGTAGCTTAGGTTTCCAGACCTCTGTCCCTCAGGCCTGTTCTGGAAAACCAACTTATGGCCCAACGTGTGGCCTCTAGACATACAATAGAATCCCTCTGGTCTCGAGAAGGAAACCTTGCTTTTGAGAACGGGGACCAACCCTCAGCCTTGGAGATTCCTGCATGGCCCCAGAGCCACAGCCACATTCTAAGGTCTCCCTGGACACCAAGCAGAATTGTGACCCTTCAGACTGAGAAACTCTGTCAAGTCAGATCACTTGGAACTTCGAACCAGAGGCAGCGGATCAAAGCTGCCCTGTTCCTTGGCTGCTGTGGTAACGTGAGTTGGGGTTTGCAGGCATCCATTCGGAGAGCTCTGCTGTCGAATCTTTCCATGTGGGAGACCTCTAACCTGACTTCCCCTGTCCCACAGAAGGACACCTTGTGGTTTGGAGCAGCTCACAAGCTCCAGCTTGGATAAGCCTCCAAGGTTTCTTGAGGCCACCCGAGCATTCGTTGGCCATCATGGACACAAATTCCAGTGTGAGCAGACATCTCACCCTCGCCCATCCTCAGGTGCTGGATGTCTTGAAACAGCTGCTGCACATTGGAACTGTCCTGCCCTCGGCACTGAAGATAACCATAGCTTGTGTTTTCAGCTTTCGATCCTCACAAGCTCTGCCAGCACGCCCTCCACCTTGGGAATTCTGGAGTCACAAAGCTGCCTTCTACCTGGCCAACAGAAAGAAGAAATGTCCTACAGGTCTCCCAAAACCCCCATTGAGCGTCCAACCACACGGCCCTCAAGGGCACCCTGATATCAAAGGTCGCCCTATGAACTAATGCTCTGTGAAACACAGCCCGAGACCCAATCTCCTGTCGGCCAGCCAGATAGCGGGACCCATATCCTGCTGGTGGGAACTGCCTTGGCCCGAGCCCGTTATTTCCATCCAACCTGGGCATGCAGGTATCTGACCCCAGAAGATAGTGCCAAACCCTGCCCTTGTGTGTACCTGAAGCACAAGAGAGTACTCCTCCTTCCCTATGGCAAGAAAGTGGATGTTGATATGGTAGTACTACTTTCAGAGTGAGAGCCACCTGCATGGCCCATGAGACCACACCCACTTGGGAGGGGCAACTGGGCACAAACAGGCATTGTGACTCTGAGCCTGAGACCCCTTTCAAGCACAGCCTGTCGGGGCTGGACCAGGATCCAACAGAGAGTACCTATTGTGTCCCCAAACCCGAATCCTAACCCTTGGTGGGGTTGTCCACGCCACGTGACCCACAACCCGTCTCTGGAATCCCTGATTGGGCAGGACCCCTGAGATGGAAAAGAGCACTCTTCCCTTCCCCCAGAAAAACACCAAACTCTTGGGAGCCTGGCAGAATCCCCAGAAAGGGAGAATATCCCATGGACCCATGTGCTCACCCGTCCATTCCGAGACCATCCTAGGTATACAGTCCAGAGAGAAAAGCCTGTG
>NW_019156137.1:1604-3964 GCF_002288905.1 Enhydra lutris kenyoni | reverse complement strand
AAAGATTTTATTTATTTATTTGACAGAGAGAGATCACAAGCAGGCAGAGAGGCAGGCAGAGAGAGAGAGGAGGAAGCGGGCTCCCCGCCGAGCAGAGAGCCCGATGCGGGGCTCGATCCCAGGACCCTGAGATCATGACCTGAGCCGAAGGCAGCGGCTTAACCCACTGAGCCACCCAGGCGCCCCCAAATAAATAAAATATTAAAAAAAAAATACTGCACATCTGTGAAATACTGAATGCATAAGGAAATAAAACTAAAACTATGAGCACTAAGGAAAAAGAGAGATCATAGCAAAGGAAAATAATCTTGAAAGTAAGGTCATAAATGAGTTAGAGAAGGCTGGCATCCTGAATTCAGTTGGGACTACAATCCTTTAAAATCTGGAAAAGGAAGAGAACTCCAGTATAGGAAGTGGAATCTGGAAATATATCTGGAAACGTCACAGGAATCCAATCCATTTATACTATTTGTCACCCTAGAACACTAGGGCCTTTAAGAAAATCTTGGAAAATGTGAAATGGTATCAACCACATGAACTACTGTCATGTGGCTTTCTCATTCAGAGCTGCCTTTTTACTTATTCACCTGGACAATGCCTTCCAAGCATTTCTTCCTCTACCACCCACGGTTCCTCTTCGTGCTCCAACTTGAAGATCACATCTGGTTTGGTGACTTGATAACCTATTACAGGAAACAGCAAAAGACTTGGATGTTAATGCTGGGGACCACCATCCATACCTTGGGCTGAGTCTTAGGGGCTTGAGGGCCTATGAAGGATGAGGACAAAGGAATTTCAAAAGTGAGACAAAGTAATCAAGCTTTACCCTGAAGAGGAGTACACACAATCATGTGAAGTCAAGGAAGGGTAAATTCACCTGGCAAGTTAAAAGTCTTCATACACTTCGAAAATGGAAAGGAACTCCATGAAAAATTATAAAACTACCCTTACCCACTATGACTAGGTTGCTGTAGTTCTCTAGCATTACATCCCGATACAAGTTCCTTTGAGCAGGTTTCATTTGCTGCCATTCCTCCTGGGTGAGGTCCACAGCAACATCCTTAAATGTCACTGTTTCCTGTAAAAACCAATCCTAATTAATATGAAGTTATCAAACTTCAATGCAGTGGTGAAAGTATGTAAGAACTCATGTACATTATGAACTCAGGGATCAGAGTTCATTACAAACTATATATTAAGTCTTCATATTTACCTAATCTTATTTTACAGTGTGAGGGAAAACAAACCATAATAGAAATATCCTGTAAGATGTTGATTTTTTGAGTTAGCAAACTTAAACATTCATCATCTATTATGCAGGAAAACTAAAGATAGTGGTTACTGATTTGTACTGGTCTGTGACAGAAATGAAAGTTAGACATGACTCACAGGTAACTGTCTCAGAATCTGTCCAAATGAAAATGTGACCTAGTGAGAAAGGGGACATGGAGAAAATGGGGATGAAAGAGAAATAAGGCAGGAGGAATGAGGAGAGGTATGAAAATCTGAATATCCTGGGCGCCTTGGTGGCTCAGTTGGCTGAGCATCTGCCTTTGGCTCAGGTCATGATCCTGTCCTGGGATCGAGTCCTGCATCAGGCTCCCTGTTCCATGGGAAGCCTGCTTCTCCCTCTGCCTCTACCTCTCTCTGTCATGAATAAAAGAAAAAAAAAAAATCTTAAAAAAAGGAAAATCTGAATATGCAAAATTTGAAATTCCTATAGAACTTCTGGATGGAAATGTCCACTACGTAGTTAGAGGTATAAAGAAAGATGAGAATTAGCCATCAACCTAAAATTGAGAGGTGAATCCCTGGCTAAAGGATAGGAATAGTTGTAGAGAACATACATAGTGGGTAAAGGTCCAAGGACAGAATCAATAGTTAGGCATCAGGGAAGGGGGCTCAGGTTTTTGTTTCTTACTTGTTTTATTTACAGAGAATGAGAATTAAAACCATGACAGCAATGTAACAAAAGTCAAGAAACTAATAAATTTCTGGAAAAGAACGTTACTTGATCACATATATCCAACTCTTCCCCCCACTTAAAAACTTCAATATTGGGGCACCTGGGTGGCTCAGTGGGTTAAGCCTCTGCCTTCGGCTCGGGTCATGATATCAGGATCTTGGGAACGAGCCCACATCGGGCTCTCTGCTCAGCAGGGAGCCTGCTTCCCCCCTCTCTCTCTGCCTGCCTCTCTGCCTACTTGTGATCTCTATCAAATAAATAAATAAAATTAAAAAAAAATAAAACAACAAAACTTCAATATTCATGTTAGGAAGTAAGGAAAAATTAGTTATCTGTAAAGGCTCTAAGATAAAAAAGCACCCATATATCCCACATTTGGGAGAATTTTTTTTTT
>NW_019156137.1:0-1253 GCF_002288905.1 Enhydra lutris kenyoni | reverse complement strand
GGAAGCAGGCTCCCCGCTGAGCAGAGAGCCCGATGCGGGGCTCGATCCCAGGACCCTGGGATCATGACCCGAGCCGAAGGCAGAGGCTTTAACCCACTGAGCCACCCAGGTGTCCCACATTTGGGAGAATTTATTCAAGAAACAGTACTGATAAGATAAACAAAATGGGAAATACAAATGAAAATCACCAAACGCTTGATTGCAATTAGTGTTTCTTTTTTTTTTTTTTAAGGTTTTATTTATTTATTAAAGAGAGAGCGCATGTGTGCACATGAGCTGGAGGAGGGGCAGAAGGAGAAGCAGACTTCCTACTGAGCAGGGAGCCTGACATGGGGCTCCATCCCAGGGCCCTGGGATCATAACTTGAGCCAAAGTCAGATCTTAACTGACTGAGGCATGAAAGCACCCCTGTAATTTTTGTTTCTGAGGCACTGTCTCTATTATCTATGATCATTACTACCATCATCATTACCATCACTCTCATCTATTGAGTAGTTATATATAATAGGTAGTGTAATAATTTCTTTAGGTATATTAACTACTAAAATAACCTGAAAAGGTTATGCAGTGGCTACTATTATCCATTTACAAAATGAGGAGGGGCACCTAGCTGGCTCAGTTGATAGAGCGTGTGACTCTTAACAGGACAAATCTTTTTTTTTTTTAGTAACATTTATAGTAAGAGCATAAAGGCAATTACATGTCAGTTCTTCAGTATATATATATATGCCAACTTTTTCTAAAAAAGGATTTTTTCTTAAAGATATATAAATATTAAATATGCCTTTAAAAATTTAGAATATGACACATTTTTTTCTTGGATATTTTATATTCTTATTTTTCAAATACATTCTAGACTCAGCTTGGATAGACTTGCCTTACTCTAAGAAAAAGACTTAGAATCCTTTTTTAAAGATTTATTTATTTATTTGAGAGAGAGAGAGAGAGAGAGAGAGTGAGTGGGAGGAGGGGCAGAGGGAAAAGGAAAGGGAGAGACTCTCAAGCAGACTCTCCACTTCTGAGTGAGTTGCTGGGGTTGATCTCAGGACCCTGAGATAATGACCTGAGTCAAAACTTAACCAACTGAGCCACCCAGGTGCCCCAAAATATTCAGAATCTTTATTCAGATAAGTCTGAAGATTAACTCAAAAAGAAGTTATAGGGCGCCTGGGTGGCTCAGTGGGTTAATCCTCTGCCTTCGGCTCAGGTCATGATCCCAGGGTCCTGGGATCGAGCCCCGCATCGGGCTCTCT
>NW_019156136.1:0-3965 GCF_002288905.1 Enhydra lutris kenyoni | reverse complement strand
CTCGTTTATGGCAGTCAGGGGTGCCTGAGGAATGTGACACATATTACTGAGGGGAGCGGGTGGAGAGGGGGTGCAAGGTGTCAGCTTTTGCTTTCTTTTCAGCCAGCCTCCTGCTCCCTCATCATTCCCCCCTGAACAATTTTGACCCTTAAGTCTTTAAGGTAGTTGAAGGTGGAAGGTCTCATCTTCTGTAACTTCTTCCTGCTGAATAGGGGCATAGAGCTGTCCCTACCTACTCGGGTCAGTATTGATCAGTTGAGGAATGTATAGGGGAGTTATGAAAGGCAGAGGCAGCTAAATCCAGCGCTGACAGTGAAGGAGTGTCTTTGCACGTGGTAAGGATCATCTGTCATGGTGAAGTCATTGCAGCAATGGAGTCTCGGCACCAAGGAGAGAAACATTGAACAAAGCAACATATTAAGATTAATAAGGCAATAAGAATGAGAAGCCCGAAAAGGAGATTTTTAATTGTTGGCCATAGTCCCCCTTCAAACCAGGAACTTAACCATTCACTGAGCAAGAGAGAAGGATCTTTTAGAGCCTTAATCTGGGTATTCATATCTTATTAGTCCTGTGACATTTTTGTGATAGTCTGGGATGTACATGCAACATTATGTTTTGATAATTGCACATGTGCCACCCTGTGCTGTTGTCAGGACATCTAAGGCCTTCCTTTTTGTAGGACTGTCTTGCGTATTTGTGAGACTTCGGTATTAAGTAGGGAAATGCTATTTAGTGAATCATTGAGTGCCTTTGTAGTATATTTATTAAGGGCTTCTACATGCCACATGACATCCTCTAGTCCCACAGATGAACAAAAATGGATGCTAAGTGATCATACCATTTAAAAACCGATCGTGTCCATCTTTGCTTTAAATTGGGGAGATTAGCTGGAGTGGTAATGGTCTTAGTAATGCACCCATGAATCCAGGCAAATCCTAAAGTACAGTGACCTATCCACCCTGGAGGAAGCCAGAGCCACAGGTTGGTTCCACATATCCAGTGGGTTCCATTTGGAGCTGACCACCTAATGCCAGGTCGCCTTACCCAATCAGTAGCAAACCAGTCAGTAGCCTGGAGTACTATTATTTAGGAACACATTTCTAATGATAGCCATCCTAGTTATAGTGTGTTATTTGCCCAAGTATCATATGTATGTTTTCTTTGTTTCTGGCATATCTGTAAGTATAGCCCAGTATTTAATAAGTCGGCCTCCATCATCCATTGGTGGCCTTTGGCTTCTAAGACAAATCTGGACCTGATGTGAAGTCATTACAGTCAGGGACTGTTCCACAGTGAGCTTTGAGGCTCTTTTTATGAGGAGGGCTGTTCTATGCTTAGCTAAAGCATCTGTTTGCAATTGCACCTCAACAGAGGTGGCTTCTAGGATGAATACGACTAAGGGATGAAACCATTAAGTAGCCCTTTGAATGGTCCAGCCTTAACAATATCCTGATTATAGAGGATCACTGGCAAGTGGGAGAAAATCTGTCAAGAGATAAGGGGAGTCCCCCATGCATCATCCGATCCAATCATAAAGAAAGTGGGGTCATCCATTATCTCCACAAGTCCATAGTTAATCCTATCAAGTGTGGTATGCTGGCTTTTAGGCAATTTCATTATCCCAGCCACACATAAGTTGTTAAGTTATACAATTGTTGGGGAATCAATCCCATTTTTCAGTTGTTTAATCATGTGCCATGGGGTCTTATTATCCCCTCAGAATAAAAAAACAAGAAGATCATCTAAATGAGCTATTGTGCAACTTTTTTGAAGTTTACCTCAAATTTTCTAGCTTAGGTAAACAAACATTTAAAGACAATCAAATCTAGAATTTAACATCCATAAAGGTATTACTGAATATAATTTTTCTCTCTAAAATAACCCTCATTTCCAGAGATAGCCAAATCAGGACTAACTCATTTGAAAAACAAGTCCAGTTTTAACAAACGTGGCCTAATTATTTACATAAGCTCAGCAAGAACAGTGAGTGTGATCATATAGATCTTTTAGAATCTGCTTTGCTGGAACTTTTTATAAGGAATCTCTAGGTTGAACTTTTAGTAGCCTCTCCAGGCCAGAAGCCAAGCCACGTACTTGCCCTCAGACATGCCTGCAAACCTGTCGACTTGGGCGAATTCTTCTTTCTGAGGGTCTGCACCTACCAAGGAGTGACATTCTTTACTCACCTGGTGAGGCTGCTGGGAATTCTGTAAGCAAGGTATCAGGCCAACAGTTCCAAAGGGCTTTATGGCTCCTTGTTTCATAAAGTCAATCTTAGTTCCTTTAAACTGTCTGGTCATATCTCTTTTCAAATATGACATCCCAATCAAAGCCTTGGTAAAATAACCCATGTTTCCAATGCTGTCCTGTTACAAGGAGAACAGATTCTTATTGAACTTATGCAAATGACTGATTGCCATGGAAGAAAGAATACTGACTGAGACCTTTTGGTTTCAGAGGGTTCAGATAGAAAAATTGAATGCCTTGATTCGTTTGTAAATAAATATTTTTCCATTTCTGTAAGTCACAGATATCTTAAGAAAAAAGTTTTCTTGGTCTGGAGGAGCAAACATTACAGAACCAGTAATGTTTAAAATAAGATGAAACATTAAGAGACACAACACTATAATCTTTCAGTTCATTTAGTCCCATGTTACTAATTCTGGTTTAGTTTGAATGCAGCTTTTACTTCTAGAAATTCTTACCCGTTTCCGTTCCAGGATTTTAATATATCAAAGACCTGTATTTGTCCTGAAAGTCTCCCATATGAAGTCCTTTAAGGCAGAATTCATCTTACAAGAGAATTAAAACAATTACAAATGACAAAAACTCGGAATGGATATGGTTAGAGCTGATGAGACGAGAGTTTACAATTTAGCTGGCAAGGAAATCAGGTTATTTGTGTGACACATAACATTTCAATAATTACAATATCAAGTGATGATCTCTCAAAACATTAAAACTTTAGGAAATGCATAATCTCTAGAATAGTTATTGCATTTTCCCAAATGTAACCCAAGGTTTATCATTTGTTTAAATCTTGTCAACAATTGCTAAAACCTTAGAAAGTTTTAAAACATATGCCTAAATATAATTAGGGATGTTAAACACCTGATAAAACAAAACATAGGAACTGAATTTTCTGGGCAGGCAAAGAGAAAACCATTTACACCTTTTAACAGATCAATTAACTAAGAAAACTTTGCCCTTTTAAACAGAGAAAACCAGCTTTTTTATACCAGTGTCTTTTCCTTTTTTTTTTTTTTTTTTTTAATTCTTAAGTATGCAGTCTTAAAATACGAGTTTTCTGGGTTTCCCTCCCATAGTGAATGATGTCGCAGACAAAGGGAGGGGGATCTTTCAGATACTGTCCTGCTTGCGTCCCTCGCGGGACCTTAGGAGAGTCTTAGCTAAGGTCTGTCCGTATAAACCCCGGACCAGGCTACTCCGTGGAGTAGATGACCGTTATGCCATATGACGCCCCGCAATACTCAGGGTGCAGCCCACTCAGACTCCGTAGCCGAAGGGTGGAGCCATACAGACACATTCACACAGTCAGGCACTCTTCAGATTCAAACAGGTTGGACATCCTTCCTTTTCATTCTTCACAAATAAGAGTGAGTTTCTATGGTTACAGGCAATAGGGGATGGTAACAGGGTGTTTTCGCAGTCCCTCAAGGTTGGGCTGCTTTCTTAATCTCTCAAGGCCAAATGGCCCTTTTACTTGGAAGTATAATATATGTGGAGGCAGGTCAGGAGAGTGCTAAATCACCTTGGGGGCTGTTTTTCTTTCTTTCTTAGTCCGTCCTGACCATATCTAAAATTCCTTTTCTGGAGATTTCCCTTCACAAACCTTCTACAACTTTCCTTTGCATTCAGGTTTTCTCCCAAGCCATTTCCTTTCAAACAACTATTTCATTTAGGACAAAATTACCTTCTTTTACCTTTAATAAAATGCATTT
>NW_019156135.1:0-3965 GCF_002288905.1 Enhydra lutris kenyoni | reverse complement strand
CACAGACCTGTACCCCTGGGGATAAAAAGATATTATATGTTTAAAAAAAAATAAAACTTCAATTAAAAAAAAAAAAAAGAATTCTTTTTTTTTTTTTAAGATTTTATTTATTTATTTATTTGACAGACAGAGATTACAAGTAGGCAGAGAGGCAGTCAGAGAGAGGAGGAAGCAGGCTCCCTGCTGAGCAGAGAGCCCGATGCGGGGCTCGACCCCAGAACCCTGGGATCATGACCTGAGCTGAAGGCAGAAGCTTTAACCCACTTAGCCACCCAGGTGCCCCTAGAAACCTTTTTTTGCTCTCAAAAACCAGAAATTTGAATGAAATATATTTTTTAAAATATTAAAATATACTTGATATTTTATTAATATACAAATTAAATATGAAATATATTAAAATATTTAAAATAAATAGCTCTGTTTAAAAGGAATATTAGAGGAATTTCCATATTCCAGGAACACTGAAGATGGCATGGTGAATATAAAAGATGGGACCCCACAGATAAGAATGAATAGATGCAGAAAATGGACTTGAATACTAAAAGGCTCTCACAGAAATGGTTGATGGCCATAACCTTTTTATGGCCAAAGAGCAGAATGAAACTGGGTGCCCGATAGCTCTACTAACAGTGAAATGACCTGAATTAATTTTATTTGAAACCCAAGGACATGGCAACAATGTGCCACTTTCCTGTGATTTTGAAAGAAAAGAAAAGCAACCATGAGAAAACCTTAGCCAAGATGGTGTGTGGGCATGACATCCAAACTAGTCTTGCTCATGTAGATAAAGCCTACAAACCTCAAGCCAAAGATTTGTTTGTTCAACCTGGAGGGCCTTCCGAAGGCAACTGAAAAAACCACATGAAATGAGGAGTTTGTGTGAAAAGAAAAACTCCTCTGTAAGCTGCTCTGTAAGACATCTCAGATAAAAGTGATAAACACATGATGAAATTCATCATTAAGAGAAGTGGTCAGCTGATGTAACAAATGGGAGAAATCATACCCAAGGAGATAGAAATAATAAAGTTAAAAAGGATTATAAAATGTGTATGCTGAGACTGTGTGTAGTGATGTTTTAAAAAGCTAGTAGCATCCTTCCAATGAAAAAGAAAGGTTATGTAGCACAAGCATGCAAATGTAAACAAAAAACAAAATTGGAAATCTTGAAAATTTCTACAAAAATTTTAAAAATAGAAGATACATGGTGAACAATGGATTTAATACAGTTGAAGAAAAAATCAATTAATAATACAGAACAAAAGGGGGCGCCTGGGTGGCTCAGTGGGTTAAAGCCTCTGCCTTCAGCTCGGGTCATGATCTCAGGGTCCTGGGATCGAGCCCCACATCGGGCTCTCTGCTCCGCGGGGAGCCTGCTTCCTCCTCTCTCTCTGCCTGCCTCTCTGCCTACTTGTGATTTCTCTCTGTCAAATAAATAAAATCTTAAAAAAAAAAATACAGAACAAAAGAACACAACAGAGAGGAGTTAAGTGATAGAAAACTTAAAGATAAATTAAGAGAAATGGTGGATAGTTTGAAAGTTCTAGCATAATTAATAGGAAACCTAGAAAAAGGTAAAAATTAACATGGCAAAAAGGAAGCATTGAAGAGATAAAGTCTGAAAATTATCCATAATTGAAAAAAGAAATGATACTTGGTTATAACAATTCACTGACTGAAGGAAATCAGGAAAAGCAAAGAGAACTCATGGTCACTATAAAAGTGAAGGTAAAATGATAAATGAGTCTAAACATTTCACTAACTAAAACTAATACAAAAGAGTTTAACTCATCTATTAAAATCAAAAGACTCAAATTGATGAATGAATAAAATCTAGCTTTATGAAACACAATGATGCCAAAGAAAATGTTGAAAATAAAAGGACAAAACAGATAACAGCAAGGAAAGACTAACAAAAGAAAACTGGTATAATGAAATTAATACTTGTCCAAGTAGAACTCAAAGAAGATTGCATTAGTAGGGACAAAGGATAACAATACAGTAAAATTAAGGGTGCCTGGGTGGCTCTGTTGGTTAAGTGTCTGCCTTCAGCTCAGGTCATAATCTCAGGGTCCTGAGATCAAGCCCCAGGTCAGACTCCCCATTCAGCAAGGCGTCTGCTTCTCCATCCCCCTCCTGCCACCCCCACCCCCCTCCAACACCCGACTTGTACCCCCCTACATGAATAAATAAAATCTTTTTTAAAATACAATTAAATTAGATACCAGCTTTAAAGAGAAGCCTCAGAACTCCAGAAATCAATTCATTGATTAAATATGAAATACTTAGAAGTGACCAAAAATTTCATATTAATGACTGATGGGATGCAGATAAATGAGAATTTTTATGTGTACATTATTTTAAAAAGAGGAAGTTTGAAAAGAAATCATCTATATGTTCAACTCAAGGAATTATAGAAAATTAAGGATTAACCTAAAGAAAATAAAACAAAAGAATTAGAAAATTAAAAGCAGAAATGAATTTAATAAAAAAAAGAAAATTAACAACATAATAAAAACCAGTTTTTTGAAAAGGCATATAGTTTTGTCAAGACTGATGAAGAAAAGTAGGGAGAAGTTAAATAATTTAGTTAAATAATTTAGAGCAATAAAGTCACAGAACTACAGATACAATAGACTTAAAATTATGACTACTATAAACAAATTAATGTCAAAGATTTTGTGAACTTTAATAAAACATAAAAGATTTAGAAAAATATGAATTATTAAAAATTCATTCAAGAAATAGAAAACCCATGTATTCAAATTTTAAAAAGCTATGATTTTTAGAACCTCCTTTACAAAATTACACTCAGTTGATTTTATGGGTGAATTTTACTAAGCCTGCAATGATTATTCCTCTTTTATAAAACTCTTCCAGGAAATAAAGAATAAAGTAAGAAAGTTTTCCATCTCTGAGCCAGTTATTAAAACTAATAAGATAGTTCAGAAGGTTGCTAGCTATAAGACCAATTTTTTAAAAAAATTAGTGGCTCTCCTAGTAAATAATTAGAATACATAATAAGAAAAACCCTATCCCCATAGCAAGGGAGGAAAAGTAGCACAAACGGATCTAACTCACGTAGTATAAGAGCTTTCTGGAATATTTTTAAACTATTAGATCGACCTATATAAAATTCTCATCAAGTATGGCAACTTCATTTGGTTCAATCTAATATACTGATGGAAATAAAGAAACCTAAATAAATGGGGGGCAGGTATTCTTTATAGAAACAGAAACTTGATACCATAAAGATATCAATTTTTTACAAATTGATATACTAATTCAAATCACTATCACTCCAGAAAATCATATGGCACTTTTTTGACATTCTAAAATCCATATGGAATACTGGATACCTAAGAATAACCAAGACAGGGGCGCCTGGGTGGCTCAATGGGTTAAAGCCTCTGCCTTCAGCTCAGGTCATGATCCCAGGGTCCTGGGATCAAGCCCCACATCGGGCTCTCTGCTCAGCAGGGAGCCTGCTTCCTCCTCTCTCTCTCTCTGTCTGCCTCTCAGCCTAGTTGTGATCTCTGTCTGTCAAATAAATAAATAAAATCTTAAAAAAAAAAAAGAATAACGAAGACAAATGAGAAAAAGAATAAGCAGGGAGGGGGGGCTTTGCTCTGAGAGATATCAAATTCATTTCATAACTATAGTAAATAAAACAGTGTGATAGTGATGTAGAAATAAACAGATCAAAATAAGCATTCAGAAAGGTTAGAAACAGAGCCAATCATACATGGCAAAACTTTGAATATAATAGAGGTAGCATTAAAAATCAGTGAAAGAAAGGGGAATCATTCAGTTGATGGCATTAGGACAACTAGATTCCCATATAGAAAAAATATTTTTAGGAGGGAGGAGTCAAGATGGCGGAGAAGTAGCAGGCTGAGACTACTTCAGATAGCGAGAGATCAGCTAGATAGCTTATCTAAAGATTGCAAACACCTACAAATCCAACG
>NW_019156134.1:0-3968 GCF_002288905.1 Enhydra lutris kenyoni | reverse complement strand
TAGATAAACTAGTTAAAAAAACGTTAAAAAAGAAAAGGGTAAAATTTTAAAAAAATTTAGCAGAAGAAGAGAAAAAAATTGAAAAAGAAAAGAAATTAAATTGACTGCAAGACTAAAGAATCATGGGGAGAAAGCCATGAGTTCCGTGCTTTGCTTTCTCCTCCTCTGGAATTCCACTGCTCTCTTTGGTATTGAAACTGCACTCCTTGGTAGGTGAACTTGGTACTGGCTGATTTCTTGTTGATCTTCTGTGGGAGGGGCCTGTTGTAGTGATTCTCAAGTATTTGCACCGCCCTTACCAGGGGCTGGGCTGAGTAATCCGCTTGGGTTTGCTTTTGGGAGCTTTTGTCTCCTTAAAGCTTTCCATAGAGTTCCGGAGGACGGGAATGAAAATGGCAGCCTCCCAGTCTCTGACCCGGAGGAGCCTAGAGCTCGGGGCCCCACTCCTCAGTGCGCCCTCAGAGAATAGCGCCCAATTACACCCATCTCCCTGGCCTCCGGCCGCACTCCGAGCTCACCGAGCCTGCGACCAGTTCAAGGTAACCCCGAGCTGAGAGCTCACTCCTCGGCTCTGTCTCTGTAGCCAACTTCCCCATTCTAATACCTGCAAGCTCTGCGACAATCAGACACCCCCCGATCCTTCTGTGACCCTGCAGGACCTGAGGCCATGCTGACCCTGCGTGGGCTTCACCCCGGTTTAGCCTCTGGAGCGATGTCCCTCAGCAGAACAGACTTTTAAAAGTCCTGATTTTTGCTCTGTTGCTCCACCGCTTGCCGGGAGCCGGCCCCTCCCCCCGCAGTCTATCTTCCCCTCGCTTTGGATTAACTTCTCCGCCAGTCCTACGTTTCAGAAAGTGGTTGATTTTCTGTTTCTAGAATTGCTGTTCTTCTTCTCTTTGATCTCCCATTGGATTTGTAGGTGTTTGCAATCTTTAGATAAGCTATCTAGCTGATCTCCTGCTACCTGAAGTAGTCTCAGCCTGCTACTTCTCTGCCATATCTTGACTCCTCCCTATAAATAAAGTTTTATTGGAATTTAGCCATTCCTATTCATTTTCATACTGTTTCTAGTTGCCTTCGTTCTCAGAGCTGCGTACTTACAACACAGACTATAAGCTCACTAAGCCTAAAATATTCATTATCTAGTCCTCTAGAGAAAGTTTGTCAATCCATGGTTTAAATTTAATTAAGTTAAATCAGACTCAGTTTTAAACCAAATTAGATATTTATGGTTTTGGTACCCTCTCTTCTCACATGGGTGGGTGGGCTCAAGAGAAATGCCAGATTAGATATAGGCACAATCGTACAAGCTAATTTTCACTACACATCTAAGTTGTCCTGTACATTACATCTGCAATGCTGCTATAATCATTTCAAGTAATAACAATCACCTTTAAAATTACATAGTGTTTTAGAGCTTTTTTTTAAAATATTTTATTTATTTATTTGACAGAGCGATCACAAGTAGGCAGAGAGGCAGGCAGAAAGGGAGGAAGAGAAGCAGGCTTCCTGCCGAGCAGAGAGCCCGATGCGGGGCTTGATCCCAGGACCCTGGGATCATGACCCGAGCCGAAGGCAGAGGCTTTAACCCACTGAGCCACCCAGGTGCCCCGTGTTTTAGAGCTTTTAAAGGGCATTCACATCCACTGGCTCATCTAATCTTCACAAAAATCTCCGTGAGAAAGGGGTTTGTAGCCCCACTTTATAGATGAGGACATATTTGAGTCTCAGTGAAGTTGTCACTTGCTCAAGATCACACATCTAGTCAGTAAGAAATCCAGAAAATGAGCTCAGGTGTTCTATTACATGTCTCCTGTACTTCCCACTCTACCACAGCCAAACTACCAGGAGTATAAATACTAACTCAACCAAAGCAGAATCATCATGTTCCTACAAACTTAGAAACTGCTTCTCCAGCTTTTCTCTGAGTCATCAGAGTAGAGATTTTAAGTGTAAATGTCGAATACTTTCTAAGAAGTATGCTATATTATTTATTTGCTGTATGACAAATTGAAAAATTTACCATCTATTTTACTTGGAGCCCTTTTTCAATGAAGTAGGAGAGTGTCATGTTTAAGAATACATACAGGGATGCCTGGGCGTCTTAGTTGGGTAAGTGTCTGCCTTCAGCTCAGGTCATGGTCCCGGGGTCCTGGGATCAAGTCCACACTGCGCTCTTTTCTCAGTGGGGAGCCTGTTTCTTCCTCTGCCTGCCACTTCCCCTGCATGTGTGCACTCTCTCTCTCTCTGATAAATAAATAAAATAAAATCTTAAAAAAAAAAGGGTACATATAGGCTCTAGCATCTGATTGGCCTAGATTGACATCCAGCTCTTCAACTTCCCAACTGTGTGACTTTGAAAACATTACTTAATCTCTCTGGGCCTCAATTTCCCCATATGTTAAAATGGAAGGGTTTTTTTTTTTGAGGATTAAATGAGATGATGCACATTGAGTACTTAGGGTCTAGAACATCGTTAGTATGAAATAAGTGACCACTCATTTATCATATAAGACTGTTAATATAAATGGTACAAACACTCCTTAAAAGAGTATAACAGAGGCGGGTGAAGATGGCAGAGAAGTAGGGGGAGGTACCGTTTCAATCTGTCCCCTAAAGTGAGCTGATTACCTACCAAAGAACTCTGATCACCCATGAAATCAGCCTGAGATTAGAATTATACACTTCTGGATCTCTACGGGGACAGAAGATGCCCATGGACAGTAAGGCAGGGTGGGAACATCAGACTGATATTGGAAGATAAACAAAAGGGGGAGGGAGCCACCAGAAGGGACCCATTGGAAAGTAATACCTCAATACAAGAGTGCCCTGTGATTGGAGACCAGCATTAACTTGGAGTCTGGTTGAAAGCACTCAAAAAGAGCAAAAGATTTAAAGAGAAATTGGTGGAATTGGGCGGTTAGTGACAGGGACTTAAGCCCACGGACCCAGGGTGGCCACCGCTGGCAAGGAATCAGAGAGCAGTGAAGAAGCCAGGTGTTGGCCACTGAGCCACCAGCATGCCTGAGAGTGTCTGGGTGGTGATGCCCATGAGGGTGAGGGAGTGGCTGTGGACGCCAACGAACAGAACCACAGCCTTTTGCTCTGCACCAGCATTGTGCAACCAGGGTCTTAGTCACGTCTCACACCCTCCCCTGAGAGAGGTCCCTGCAGGTGCCAGCCAGCCAGCGCTCTCTAGGACCCTGAGAGTCTGAGCATTCTCAGCCTGGGCCAGTGTGAAAATCTCAGTGCACTCTCTGCTTGGGACCTCTCTGGTGGTCCAGACCTGCCCAAACAGCTGAGGTTAGTATTTCTCCTGGTTTTGGGTACAAGCAAGAGTTCCTGTGACCCCAGAGACCGTGACTGGGGATGTGCTCTGCCAGTGGCAGGGGGGGGAATTTATGTGCTCTGTAGCATGCAGAGGGGAACAGACTGAGGCTTCTCTCTGATATGGAGGTCTGGGTGTAGTTTCCTTTCCTCTAAACCTCCAAAGAACCGCCAAGAGCCGCCAAGGGAAGAAAAAACAAACAAACAAACAAACAAACAAACAAACAAAACCTCCAGAGAACAAAAGCCTGAAAAACCGGTTTCCTCATACCCCAGACCTTTGATGAGGGAAGGAGGACTCAACTCTAGCAAGACTCCCTGAAAACCACTCAGCAGGCTCCTCCCCCAGAAAGCCAGCCAAACAAACAAACAAACAAACAAAATCACAAGATGACAACCACCACTACTTCACAGATACAGCTTTTATTTATTTATTTAATTTATTTTTTTATAAACATATAATGTATTATTAGCTCCAGGGGTACAGGTCTGTGAATTGAAAGGTTTACACACTTCACTGCACTCACCATAGCACATACCTTCCCCAGTGTCCATAATCCAACCCCCTCTCCCTACCCCCCTCCCGCATGCTCCCTCAGTTTGTTTTGTGACATTAAGAGTCTCTTATGGTTTGTCTCCAT
>NW_019156133.1:2811-3969 GCF_002288905.1 Enhydra lutris kenyoni | reverse complement strand
TGAGAGAGAGAGGGAGAGAGAGCGAGCACAGGCAGACAGAATGGCAGGCAGAGGCAGCGGGAGAAGCAGGCTCCCCGCCAAGCAAGGAGCCCGATGTGGGACTCGATCCCAGGACGCTGGGATCATGACCTGAGCCGAAGGCAGCTGCTTAACCAACTGAGCCACCCAGGCGTCCCTATGGTGCTAATTTTAAAGGAATAACATTTTTCACTGATTTTTGCAACACTTACATTTTGTCAACACTTACATTTAATACTGCAAACGAGCGAGAAGGGGACCCCAACAAACTCTCCACTGACACCCTCTTGAGCAGAGCCACAGAACGGAGTGGGAAGATGCAAAGGTGCTTTGCCCACTATGACCACCAGGTGGCAGCAGAAGCGTTGCCCTGTCTCGGTCAGTAGGAGCCAAACCGGTTTGGAGGGATTGGCATTCCAAGGTTCCAGAAACCATTCCTCTCCCCAGCTCCTTCCTATTGCTTATCCTTTTCTTCTAGGTGACTCTAAAGATTCGTGACGGGTCCTGCTAACAGGTCCTAACCCACAGGGATTTATCATTCTGGAGACCTAGTAGATTTCTGTGTTGATCTGGGCATTTGGAGAAGCAGACACCAAGGCTGGGAGACAGTTGTGAGGTCTTGAGGAAGGGAAACAACTGTGAGAGAAAATCAGGCGGGTGCCAAGGAAGGCTAGGAGAGCTGTCAGACCGTGAGGAAAGTCTGTCCCTGAGTGAAGGAGAGAGGGTGGGAAGGTTGGGTGGAATTCTGCAGTGAGGTTATCTAAGAAAGTTTTGCCAAGGCCTTCAGGGAGCCAAAATACACCATCAGGGGAGCTCTGGGTCTCACAGGATGGGGCTTACCTGAGTATCCTTGCTAAGCTCAATTAGTGGCTGGGCAGCTTCTAGGAAGGGAAAGTTCCCAGGAGGCTCACATGGAAGTCTGGTCCAGGTGAGTGCTCTTGGTCAATTATTCATAGTTGGAGGTCCATGAAGCCCATTCTCATGACCTCCACACCTTCTTTTGGAGAAGGGATAGCCTAAGCCCTCAGGCAGCCCTCACTCTGCCAAGTGTCATCTGTGTCCCCCACCCCTAAGGGGGATAGGATTGAACTATCAATCCCTACCTCTCACCTCACGGACTGAGTTCACGTTCCCACCCCC
>NW_019156133.1:0-2800 GCF_002288905.1 Enhydra lutris kenyoni | reverse complement strand
AGAATAGGCCCCTCCCATCCCCTGCATCTGACTCTGTTCGACCCTCGCTGATTAAGCCAGATACAAGCATCCTCCCAAGCAAGGCCTACTTTCTCCATGCCTCTGTCTTTGTTCCTTCTTGCCGATGAACCTGGAAACTTGAAGGTGGTGACAGCTGTGTGTTGACTTTAGTCCTGACCCACGGGCCTAGGTGCCAGCCTGTCCTGGCAGGTAGCTGGTTGGCCAGCACCAGGCCCCATCCCTTTCCTGTGGTCCCCACGGCCTCAGGTAACCCTCCCCAGGCACCTGAGTGGTTAGCAGTGTGGTTCTGGCCTCAGCCAAGGCCAAGTACATGATAGGACAGCCCTAGCTTTGCCAGGTGGTCCAGAGGGCCAGGTAGCTCTTGGGGGGTCAGGATGAAACGTAGGGAAAGCACAGGTTTGGTAAGGAGGGTGTTAGGGGAGAAGAGTACTGGATATCCAGCATGACAGGGACTGACTGGGTCAATGGCTCCTGGGGGCTTCCCTGAGTGCTCTTGCGGCTGAGGGCCCTGCTGTGTATGGAGCTCTGGGTTTGGCTCCTCTCTCCTCTTGGCTGGTTCTCAACTAAAACACAGGCTTGGGAGGGATGGGATGAATACAGCTGGTCCTCTGGGCTGCTGCTTGAAAGGAGGGCATGGGGAAGCCAACAATTCTGAAGAGCATGTTTGGGGCAGATGACTTTGCAAATCCTGAGTCCCCAAGGTAAATAAAAGGCAATAATTCCAGGATTTAAAAGGGAATCCAGCCAGGGGTGCCTGGGTGGCTCAGTCAGTTAAGCGTCTGCCTTTGGCTCAGGTCACGATCCCAGGGTCCTGGGATTGAGCCCCATGTCAGGCTCCCTGCTCAGTGGGGAGTCTGCTTCTCCTTTTCCCTCTGTCCGTCCCCCTCCATCTGCCCCTCCCCCTCTGCTCATGCTCTTTCTCTCCCTTTCTCTCTCTCAAATAAATAAATAAAATCTTTTTTAAAAAGAGGGTGGGGATGGGGAATCCAGCCAAATCCTGATGTGGGAGCAGCAGAGACATAGCCTGGAAATTCACCAGGATTACATAATTTTGCACCTTAAATGTCAAAGGCGAGGCTGAAAGCAAGCATGGGATTTTTCCCTTTTCCCTTTTGGGCAGGGAGAGTGGAGAAGAAGGGTGGAACGGGGAACGGAGTAGAAGGAAAATGCCTCTGAGTGACCAGGGGGCCTTGGGACTGTAATTTGCCCAGTGGCCAGACCCTACGTTCCAGGGTTTATGAAGCCTGGCTGAGACTATGGGGACAGGGGTGGGTGGTGGCAGAGCAGAAAAGAGATGGGACCCATAAAGTCTCCTACCCACTCTCTGCTTAGCATGTTTGTTCTGTGCTTAGAAAGAACTCCTTGCTAGACAATCCATGAAGTATGTACCACACACCCAGCTGGTGTACTCCTCCTACCACATCACGCCCTTCCCCCACCCCAAGCTCTGAGCTGGCACAACTTCCCTGAGCCTTGCAAAGTAAGGTTAAATATAGGGGTAAATATTAATAGACTGTCGAAGTACTTAGCATGGTGAACGTCAGTAGACACTGAAAGAATGCCAAGTGAGTCTGTTTCCAGCCCATCGTCTCCCCCTGACCAGTTCTAGGGCACCTCTAGTAGGAGGGGCCACATATACTCTATGTAATATGTTTACACAATGCCATGATCAGACACTATCTTGCCCAGATGACTATTGTGCTTTGTCCTGTTTCTCTCTCTTTTTTTTAAAGATTTTATTTATGTATTTATTTATTTATCAGAAAGGGAGAGCACAAGCAGTGGGAAGGGGGAGAAGCAGGCTCCCCACTGAGCAAGGAGTCTGATGTGGGACTTGATCCCAGGTACCTGGGATCATGACCTGAGCCAAAGGCAGCTGCTTAACCAACTGAGCCACCCAGGTGTCCCTGTCCTGTTTCTCTTAGAAATCTGTGAGCTCCCCAGGGGCGGGACAGAACTCTGGCTCCATTCCCCCAGCTGTAAAGCACAGCTCTGACTTTCCACTGGGCACTCAGTCAACACTCAATCCCCAGGTGGACACATTGGTTCAGAGGGACAGCATGGGTGAGCAGCACATTCTTGGCTGGAAAAGGCTAGTGGAGAGGACACAGAGGGAAGGTTGGCTCGGGACCTCATAGCCCTGTGTGTCCCGCTCAGCTGCTGTGTCAGTGCAAAGCAGAGGTGACATCAGCTATGGAAGAGGTTACTATGAGGCAAAGGGAAGACCATGAAAGATAAAACCATCTGTGCTCCCTGGCATGGGATGAAGGGGGAAAGGTTGTGGGGATGGAGGCCAGTTCTCACAGGGGCCTGCAGAGAGCTCAGGAAGGGAGGAAAAGCAGAGGAGAGAAATAAGAGTGAGGGGGGAAGGGCTAGCAATGGCTAGGGTCCTGGCCCTTTCACCTGTGGGAGGGAGGCACTAGTTTGGAAATCTTGAAAACTGGTGGTGATGCCCTCAGTGTACTCTTAGCAATTAGGGGAAACAAATTGGGGTATACTTTTCTCTGACCACACAAGAAAGGCTGGGGCAGCCCTCTTCTCTTCCGACTTTGGCTCAGAGTAGAATCAAGGCAAGAAAGACTTTCCTTCAGCTCATACATTGTGGGGGCTGCTGGGCTTGTCTCTGTCCTGTGTCCTATGCTGTCTATCTGTATGGAATCCTGAAACGTGGGGTTGCCTTCCCAGAATAGGGACAGATGCCCTGTAGCAAGTCAGGCCAGCACAGAAACCTCCAGCCTGGCCTGCTCCTGTGATCATGTTCCCCAGATCTCACCAATCC
>NW_019156132.1:2510-3970 GCF_002288905.1 Enhydra lutris kenyoni | reverse complement strand
GAAGGCCCATGGTGGAGGGACTCTTGGTTCCTGAAAAACCACATGAAAGAGCTTTGTCTCCAAATTGAAGATTCACTCAGTACTCTCATGTGGGGAAATTTATGGTGATATGCTACCAAAGTTTGGGGAGTTATTTGGTAATTTAGCATAACATAATATACCTACAACATGTTGAAATCAACAAATAAACTTCAATCGTTAACAGCCTAGAACTTATTAAATATGACAACATAAGCACCCGGCTTCCTCAGCCAGTAGGGCATGTGGTACTTAATCTCAGGGTCAGGAGTTTGAGCCCAACATGGAATATAGAGTTTCCTTGGTGGGCGGGGGAGGTCTTACACATGGCGAGAATCAAATAGACTTCGACAATAGAGCTGGTCAATGGTGGACTGGATCCTCTTGACTGGTTATTCAGCTACTGGGCTCCGAGCACTCATTTGGTGCCAGTGTTTATCAGGCAACCAGTTTCTCTCTCTAGGAGCTTAGGGTCTAGAGGGGAAGATGGAAAAACATGAACCAAAAAGGTGAATGAAAAGAGCACTTGCTCCATAAGAAAAGAGGAAGGGACTATAACTGGGTCCTGAGCTCCACCAGGTGAGGGGGTGTGAGAAGGCTGTGCTGAGAGGAAATTGAGAATTCCTGTGGCAGGAAAAGAAGGAGACAGCCCTGCACAAATCAGAGTGTATTTATCCTGGCAGATAGCTCCATGGTGCAGAGGATTGGAAACAATATGACCTTCCTGCAGTGGAGTTAGAAATAAGGCCCAGGGGATTGGCAGATGCTGAAGAGAGGAGTAGGGAGGAAGGGGAGGAGGGCCAGGGCCTGGGGCAGGTGGACAGTATCAGTACCCCGCTCCTAGTTCTGTGTGACCATATTACCCTACACTCAGTGGCTTAACCAACAAACAATTTCACACAGTCTTAGAGGATCAGGAATCCCTGAGTGCCCAGCTAGAGGCTCCTTACAGAGCTTCTCAGTACATTGGGACTGTTGAAAACACTAAGGCATGACCTGATTCACTGAGAACCTGAGCTCACTTAGGGTTGTTGGCAGGATTCAGTCCATCTCAAAGGCCTGAGTTCTTCTGTCTGTTGTTGGCCCTCATTTGGATGTAACGTGCACATATCTGGGTCATGGTTCAACATAGGGGCTTGTACTCCTGAGTGAAGATCTGTGAGAGAATACGGGTCAGAGTCCTCATGGACTGGGCAATGAGCTCTTATAACTAAATCTCAGAAGGGGCTTGTAGGTCATGTTGCTATGTTCTGTGGAATGGTAGAAATCACTAAGTCCAGACCACACTCCAGGTGACAGGGTTACACACAGTTGCATACACAGGATATGGGATTTCCAGGAACCACTGAGAAGAGAAGGTGAAGACTTCAACATGGTTAGGGCATTGTCCAGAATGGTTAGAAGGCTGAAACAGGCATGAACCCAGCTCTTTGAGTGTCCTC
>NW_019156132.1:0-1432 GCF_002288905.1 Enhydra lutris kenyoni | reverse complement strand
TAGGTGATCTCAGGCAGTGTAGTTACTTCCTTGACTGCAGACCCTAACAGAATTTGGAACCCCTGCAAACAGGCTTTCACATTCTAGTGTAGTCTAGCACCACGGTTACTTAGCTAGATACACCCAATATTGAAAGATTTTCTCCTGCTGTTTGCCTACTTCCCAGGATTCTGTCTCCCAGAAAACCCAGGGGAATGATTTTTTTCACATGCTGCAGATATTGGCTCAAACCTCATGCAAAAAGCCTCAGGGCATTTGGCAGGAGGTTCGATAAGGTAATACAGAACAGCTTATGCCAGGCCAAGTCACCCCTCTGAGCCATTCCAGGATAGCCTCGTCCTCTCCTCTGGAATTTCTGGCAAAGAGGGATATGTGGATTTCCTGCCACTGTGATGGAGGGGGTTGCCAGATAGTGGATACCCTGGTGATCCCTTTATGTTCACACCAATGTCATGGTGGGCAAGGTGAAAAGGATTCCTGAGGTGCATCATACCTCTCTCAGAGCTCATCCAAGGCCCTGAAGCTGTGTCACATTTCTCTCCTTGGTGGATGTGTGTGCATATTGGGGTGTGGTGTGTCTGGGATGGAGTGCCCTGAGTATGAGGACCAGCAAAGGCAGCCAGATAGGGCTCTAAGACCTCCTTCCTGATTGCTGGCACTGTCTTTACAGAGCTCCACACAGGAGATCGGGCAGGAGCTGAATGTTGAGATCATCTGCTCTACCACTTTGAAGGACAAAAGGAGCCCCCAAATAAAGGAATCCAGCGCTGGCTCAGGGTGAGTGCAGGTGCTGGGGAGATCCATCCCCCAGGATCCCAGTGGAGAAAAAAGGGACCCATGTCCCAGAAGCCACCCTAGTACTGCCATGGACTCCCTCCTACAGTCCTGAACCCACATGAATTTGCATCACCATCTCCTTTTCAAACTTGCCCTCATTGCCCTGCCCCTACCTTGCCCAGATGTAGTGTCATTGTCCACATATTTGTAATAATATCAGAAAAGAGACTTTACACTATGTCTCATGCCATTCATCTAGAATCCTTGTGCTCTCAGGTGTCCCCACTGATCTGACAGTCCTCCCCAAGTTCTGCAAGTCTTGCACATGATCATGGTGAGTTGGGAGACTTTTAACCAAGGGTCATTTTGCCAATGGTAATATGTCTCTTGCTCTGTCTTCGGTTTTGAGGAAACACATCCCTGGGGCCCCTCCAGGGTCAGGATCAGGGACTTCATTCTGCTGCACAACATTCCAGAAGGCCAGTCATTTGTCACAGCCACTGAGCCCTTCAATGATGCAGGACTTTGATGTGATTATCTTTTGTTGCTAAATCATAGTGCTACACTAAACATCCTACATTCCATAATATCCTGAGATGTCTCACCTAAGAAAATGTCTCTGTGTCCTCATCTCAAGAATGGAATCTGTTATCAG
>NW_019156131.1:0-3971 GCF_002288905.1 Enhydra lutris kenyoni | reverse complement strand
AAAACGTTGCCTTCTGAGGCTGCCCAGAAACCCGAAATTAGGATCAACCTGCTCGGCCCTTGACCGCACCCCCATTGGATAGGTTGCCCTGAGCACTAATGCTCTGTCTGACACAGTCTGGGGACAGACGTTCCGACAGTCAAGGAGACAGCTGGCCTCACAACCAGCACATCGGACACGCCATTGCCAGAGGCTGTCATCTCTACCCAAGCTGGGTTTTCAGATATCTGAACCTAGACATTCTATCAAATGCCTGCACAGGTGGGTACCTGAAGCACAAATCAGAACTCCTCCTTCCGCATGACAGTAAAGCTTGCTGTTGGCATGGAGTCACACCTTCCAGGTAGGAGAAACCTTCATGGCCCATGAGGCTACGTACAAACTTGAGTGCCTCCTCGGGCACAAACTCGCATTGTGACCTCAGCGTGAACCCCACGTTCAAATAAGGCCTATGAGGTCCTGGAACAAGAGCGCGCATATGGGTCTTGCCATGCCACTATGCTCCCAGTCCTCTCCAGAGTTCCAGATTACCAGTCTCCTGGACCCAGGGCTCTGCTACGGAATCCTTCCCTTGGCTAGACACTTGAGACAGAGAGGTGGATCCACCCTTCCCACAAAGTGACCCGAAAGCCTTTGGAGCTGGGCCCAATCCCCAGTGAGGGAGACTGGTCCACAGACCGTGAGGCCACCCCTACATTCCTCGGCTCTCCTGGACACAAGATGCAGAGACAAAAGCCTGAGCGACCGCCTCCTACTCGCCCTTACTTCATAAACCGTGGAGTTCCCCTCATGGACTGTAGACACGGCCTGCCATCCCCCCTGTGCCAAACCTAGGCCGAGGTTGAGTTCAGATTTCTCTCCCCACAGCCCTGGCCCACACACCCTCCAGGCTAGGGCCTCTGGAGCCACACCGAAGGGCTGTGCCTGTCCTCTCCATGGCAACTGGGCCCAATCCATAGTACACAACCCTAGAGGTTAGGAGACTCCTCCAGATCCCTGAGGCCATCCCAATAGTTTAGGCCGCGCTGGACTAAGAGGGGCCCTCTGACACATGCTGTGCAAATATCTCCACGTAGACACTCATAGAGTGTCCCCAGAGACAGAAGATTGAAACGGACAGGCCCCTATGCCCTAATCGGAACCCTGGCTTTGGTTTCCAGGTGTCTCTGCTCAGCGGACTTTTTTCAAAGCCCAGCGTATGGTGCTTTTTGGAAGGACCACACAGAGTCTCTCTCGTCTCTACATGTGGACCTTTCTGGTTGGAGCTGTGTCAAAACTTTCAGGTAGGAGGACTCTGCAAGGCTCCTGAGCCACCAGCACATTCCAAGGTCTCCACGGAAACATAGACCCATTATGACCCATCCTCAGGAGAGTCCATTTCAAATCAGCCCCCTGGGTAACTCGCCCCGGAGCCAAAAGATCAAACATGTCTTGTCGCTAATACCAATGGGAATGCGAGGTACGGTGTACAGGCATCCATCCTTCGAACCCTGCTCTCCAGGCTTTCGGAATGGGACGTCCTAGGGCCCTCCAACAGGATTCGACTGTCCCGCCGAAGGCATCCTTGAGGTTTACAGCAACTCACAAACTCAGCGTGGGAAAACCTCCTTGGCTTCTTGAGGCCCCCACCCCCTTAAAGAAGGGGCCATCATGGACACCACCTGCAGCCTGAGGCAACGTCTGATCCTCGCCCTGACCTCCGATGGAGGAGGCCTCGATTCTGCCTCTGCAGAGTGGGCCTGCCGTGCCCTCGGCTCCAAACCTAAGCCTAGCTTGTGTTTTCAGACTTCCTTCTGCACTCTCCTGGCAAACAAGCCCTCCAGACCGGGAATTCCAGAACCACAACGCAGCCCTCTGCCTCCCCACCAGAAGAAAAACGTTGCCCTCTGAGGCTGCCCTGAAACCCTAAATTAGGATCAACCTGCTCAGCCCTCGACCGCACCCCAATTGGATAGGTTGCCATGAGCACTAATGCTCTGTCTGACACAACCTGGGGACAGACGTCCCGACAGACAAGGAGAAAGTTGGCCGAACATCCAGCACATCGGACACGCCATGACCTGAGGCTGTTTTCCCTACCCAAGCTGGGTTTTCAGATATCTGAACCTAGACATTCTATCAAATGCCTGCACAGGTGGGTGCCTGAAGCACAAATCAGAACTCCTCCTTCCCCATGGCAGTAAAGCTTGCTGTTGACAGGAGTCATACCTTCAGTGTAGTAGAAACCTTCATGGCCCATGAGGCCACGCCCAACCTTGAGTGCCTTCTAGGGCAAAAACTCGCATTGAGACCTCAGCGTGAACCCTATGTTCAAAAAGTCCTCTCAGGGCCTGGACCAAGAGCCCGCATATGGGGCGTGCCATGCCCCTATGCTCCCAGTCCTCTCGAGAGTTCCAGATTACCAGTCTCCCTGACCTAGTGCTCTGCTCTGGAATCCCTCTCTTGGGGAGACACCTGAGCCAGAGAGCAGGATTCCACCCTTCCCAAAAAGTGACCCCAAAGTCTTTGGAGCTGGTCCCAATCCCCAGAGAGGGAGACTCGTCCATAGCCCATAAGGCCACTGCTAACTTCCTCGGCTCTCCTGGACACAAGATGCAGAGACAAAAGCCTGAGCGACAGGCTCCCACTCGCCCTTCCTTCATAACCCGAGGAGATTCCCTCATGGACTGTAGATCCGGCCTGCCATACCCTCGCTGCCAAACCTAAGCCGACGTTGTGTTTTCAGATTTCTGTCCCCACAGCCCTGGCCCACACACCCTCCAGGCTAGGGCCTCTGGAGCCACACCGAAGGGCTGTGCCTGTCCTCTCCACGGAAACTTGCCCAATACACAGTACACAACCCTAGAGATTAGGAGACTCCTCCAGACCCCTGAGGCCATCCCAACAGTGTAGGCCGCGCTGGACTAAGAGGGGACCTCTGACACAATCTGAGCCTCTATCTCCACGTAGACACTCATAGAGTGTCCCCAGAGACAGAAGACTGAAACGGACAGAACCCTACACCCTAATCGGAACCCTGGCTTTGGTTTCCCGGTGTCTCTGCTCAGCGGACTGGTTTCAAAGCCAGCGTATGGTGCTTTTCGGAAGGACCACACAGAGACTCTCTCGTCTCCACATGGGCAGATTTCTGGCTGGAGCTGTGTCAAACCCTTCAGGTAGGAGGAGTCTGAAGGGCTCCTGAGCCACCTGCACATTCGAAGGTCTCCACGGAAACATAGACCCATTAGGATCAATCCTCAGGAGAGACCATTTCAAATCAGCCCCCTGGGTAACTCGCCCCGGAGCCAAAAGATCAAACATGTCTTGTCGCTAATAGCCAATGGGAATGTGAGGTACGGTGTACAGGCATCCATCCTTCGAACCCTGCTCTCCAGTCTTTCGGGATGATAAGTCCAGGGGCCCTCCAGGAGGACTCGACTCTCCCGCAGAAGGCAAATTTGACGTTTAGAGCAACTCACAAACTCAGCGTGGGAAAACCTCCTTGGCTTCATGAGGCCCCCACCCCCATCAGGAAGGGGCCATCATGGACACCACCTGCAGCCTGAGGCAGCGGCTGATCCTCGCCCTGACCTCCGATGGAGGAGGCCTCGATTCTGCCTCTGCAGAGTGGGCCTGCCGTGCCCTCGGCTCCAAACCTAAGCCTAGCTTGTGTTTCCAGACTTCCTTCTGCACTCTCCTGGCAAACAGGTCCTCCAGACTGGGAATTCCAGAACCACAGAACAGCCCTCTGCCTGCCCACCGGAAGATAAACGTTGCCCTCTGAGGCTGCCCAGAAACCCCAAATTAGGATCAACCTGCTTGGCCCTCGAATGCCCCCCAATTGGATAGGTTGCCCAGAGCACTAATGCTCTGTCTGACACAGCCTGGGGACAGACTCCCGAAAGACAAGGAGACAGCTGGCCTCACTAAAAGCACATCGGACATGCCATGGCCTTAGGCTGTCATCTCTACCCAACTTGGGTTTTCAGATA
>NW_019156130.1:0-3971 GCF_002288905.1 Enhydra lutris kenyoni | reverse complement strand
GGACATTGGGGAGGGTGTGTGCTGTGGTGAGTGCTGTGAAGTGTGTAAACCTGGCGATTCACAGACCTGTACCCCTGGGGATAAAAATATATTATATGTTTATAAAAAATAAAATTTAAAAAAATAAAAAAATAAAAAAAAAAAGCTTTCTTCTTGGGGTGCCTGGGTGGCTCAGTGGGTTAAGCCTCTGTCTTTGGCTCAGGTCATGATCTCAGGGTCCTGGGATGGAGCCCCACATTGGGCTTTCTGCTCAGCAGGGAGCCTGCTTCCTCCTATCTCTCTCTCTCTGCCTGCCTCTCAGCCTACTTGTGATCTTTGTCTGTCAAATAAATAAATAAAATCTTAAAAAAAAAAAAAAGCTTTCTTCCTTACGTTTCACTCAGAATATGAGCATACATGCCAACTGAGAAAAGCAATACTATATTATTTGGGGGAAAAAACTATTGTAACACATGAAAATTTTTCTTCATTTTAAAATCCTATGCTGTACTATAATTTTTATACTGAAATATGTCAAAGAGAAAATTCCATAAAATGGGTCTTACATGCCAAAGAATCAGAATAATTAAGGCAATGATTTCTATGATTGTTAGATCAATGATATTTTTGATAATCCATTGAAAGACATGTGGTCCTTAAAGGGATAGTATCCAAGATCTGTAAAGAACTTACCAAACTCAACCCCCAAAAAACAAATAATCCAGTCAACAAATGGGCAGAAGACATGAAGAGACACTTCTCCAAAGAAGACATACAAATAGCTAACAGACACGTGAAAAAATGTTCAACATCACTAGCCATCAGGGAAATACAAATCAAAACTACACTGAGATACCACCTTATACCAGTCAGAATGGCTAAAATTAACAATACAGGAAACAACAAATATTAGTGAGGATGTGGTGAAAGGAGACCCCTCTTACACTGTTGGTGGAAATGCAAGCTGATGCAGCCACTTTGGAAAACAGTATGGTGGTTTCTCAAGATGTTAAAAATAGAGCTACCCTATGACTCAGCAATTGCACTACTAGGTATTTACCCCAAAGATGCAGATGTACTGAAAAGAAGGAGCACTGCACCCCAGTGTTCACAGCAGCAATGTCCACAATAGCCAAACTGTAGAAGGAGCCGAGATGTCCTTCAATAGATGAATGGATAAAGTTTAAGTACTTAAATTATGAAGACTATTTTTCTAAATAACTTATACAGAACAATATTAGAGACCAAGCTTTTCATTTAGGAGATAAGGAAATAAAGGCCTACAAACATTAAGTCAGTTTTCCAAACAGGCAAATTAACTGGCAGAGCTAAGACTAAAAATCAAGTATTCTGATTCTTAGACTTATTTTTTTTCTCATGACACAAGAATGAATTTAGTAAACCAATGTTTGAACACTCCTCTATATATAACTCTGAAATGTCATGAGCCATAGAATTCCCAATGAATTTGTGTTACTATTCACCAGATGCCAGGCTAAGCATTTTACAAGGTAAATCGGGGTCCTTTGGTTGAAAAAAATAGAAACTAATTCTGGAGGAAAGGAGGGGAGGAAGGGTAAAGAAGAAGAGAGAAAAGAACTGTAAGATTATAAAAGCAAAGGGCAGCCCTCCAAATAGAAGAGTAGCTGCATGGATGAACCTAAGTAGCGAAACTTATTCATTGTTTCATCATGTTCTCTTACTGGATTCAATAAACTTCAAATCTTTTGACATTATGCTCCAGCTTTAAGACCTGAGAGATGATTCATTTGGTCTACTTTAGATGACATGCCTATCTTTTACCTAGGAGAAGCCAGAATACCTTGTTTGACAGTCTTACCAAAAGAGCACACGATAATTCCCCCAAATGAAAATGGGTTGCTTGCCTGTTGGACCTGACAAGTCAGGCACACTACCACAATCTAAAGCTGCCACCATACAAATACTTCTAAAAGAACTTGAGGAAATACAAAGTTGTCCCATACTAGGAACTAGTATTCTCTATCAATAATAAAATCATAAAAGCTTTCATTTGTGCACACTTTAGAACGATCCAAGACAGATACACTATTAACAGAGAAAACGCATACAGAGAAAGAACTTTATACTGGTTTAAAAGGCTTAGAAAGCAAAGACTTTGGTGGTGGTGGGGGGGTTCCTGGACTATATTTTAACTATATGGATGCTCTTGAAAATGCATTGGTTGGATGGATGAGGTCTACCTAGTGCAGTCTTCTGGAAGGAGACGCCTAACTCCAATTGACTATCTGAGGAAACAGAACTGTGCTATTATACAGCTGCCTAGTAATAAAAGTATTATATGAGAATGTATAGTACCTGCTCAGAGCTGAATCAATGTTGGACATAATTTATAAAATGTACTTGTTGACATATAAAACCTAACACACTTCCAGCGGTGCTCCCCTGTTCCTCTCCCTCTGCCTACTCTATACCACTACCACAACCACCTGTGAAACTTCTGCTGCTGTTGCTTAGGGAAAGTTAGCTAAATGCATCAGAGGAGCAGCTATGAAATAGGGTTCCTCAGCCTTAGTGGAATCCTGATTCTCTGATGTTCTTGAAAATTTTCATGTCAAAAAAACTTATCTTGCAGACCTCTCTGAAAACACTGTTAATGTCCAGTGACACTTGGATGGGGAGCATGATTCCAAATTGATCTCATGATGTGTCTGTTTAAATGGCTGAGATTATGTGCTGTATGGGCCTACTTAGCCAGAGGGAGTCATTTTGTGTTTATGCAGTGAACTTAGATTGACCCTGCCCCTCCCAGAAGAACTTACTTGCAAAGCCTAGATACAAGGGCGGATCAGGCCAGGTGAAGACATCCAATCAGTGGGGGCACATATATCTACTAGGGTAAATTGAAATTCAATTGGCCACCCATGTGTACCCTAGCATGACTGCAGTTTTCTCTGTATGTTGCAGACCTAGCATGACTGTGCAGTTTTCTCTGTGTATTGCAATCTCATTGGCCACCTGTGTATAGCCAGGCTCAACTACCTCTATAAAAGTTAGTTTGTGAGGGTGGAAGGGGTCGCCTCTTTGTAAGAGACGGCCCTGACCAGTCGGTTTGATTCTCGATGCTTGGCATGAAATAAAGCTTTGCTTGACCTTCGCTTTGTATCAGTCTCGCTCCTTTGATTATGGATCCTAACAGTGGAAAGACTAAGGATAAGAACATTCTGAAGTAGTCAAAGATGGGGAGTAGGTCCACCAGAAGCCTTACAGGCCTATATGGCAGGTCCAAAGAATGAGACAATGATAGAAATAAGATACACAACAAAGAGTGAAATGCACAGCAGAAGGAACACAGCATATTCAAAATATAGTCTCTGACCTAACCAAAGAATAGATTTCCACAGATATGTTTCCTGAATTGATACTAAGAAATATGCAGATTTAATTTAGATTATGATAATTTAGATTAAAAATACAGTAAACAGCTCCATTCAGAACTGTAGAACTGTAACTGGAGGATGTCAATGGAAGCGTCAAGCACCAATGAGAATAAGAAGACAAAAAAGGGGTGCCTGGGTGGCTCGGTTGGTTAAGCGTCTGCCTTCAGCTCAGGTCATAATCTTGGAGTCCTAGGACTGAATCCCAAGTTGACTCCCTGCTCAGTGGGGAGTCTACTTCTCCTCCCTTTCCCTCTGTCCCCCCACTCATGCTCAAGTGTTCTTTCTCTTAAATAAATAAAGTCTTTTTTAAAAAAAGAAAAGGAATAAATGAAACAGTCAACTGAATCGATAGATATACTGATACTGAATGATCAAGCATATATTTACACTGACTCCTGGACAGTGGTCATGATCTTGTTGAATGGGTAGGACAATGGGAAATAAGCTATAAAAAGAAAGCCTGTTTGGGGAACTGTGTTTTCGAAAACCGTTATACAAGATGTACTTAAGACCACATTTAGAGGTGTTTGTGGGCTACAAACACCTCTACCTCTAGAGGTGTTTTGCCCACAA
>NW_019156129.1:0-3972 GCF_002288905.1 Enhydra lutris kenyoni | reverse complement strand
TAACCCCAGTTGGCTTCAGTTATAGCCATTAACACAGGAATGGAGTGTGGGAGAAGCCCCCATGTCTATTAGGAGGAACAGAGAGAGATAAAGTCAGAGTCCCCTTTGCTAGGAATGGCCCAGCAACCTGGGTATACTAGAAGAAGGCTTATTTACGTAATTATCTGCAAGGCCCTTTTAGAGACCTTGGACCCTTTTTGCTTCATAAGGGCCTGCAATGCAGTGACAAAAAGAAAGTTTGTTTCACTGATTGACTTGCCTCATGTTATTTTACTCCTGCTGTCACCCACCAACCCGGGCTCCTCTTACCTGATTGCTGGCAACTACTTGCCTGTATGTGCACTCCCTTGAAATGTTCTCAGGTGCCTGTTCGGGCGCCACTTGTGTCCAGCGCAATAAATTGACTGGGGTCGAGAGGGTAAGAGGATGCTGAAAAGAAATTAAGAGACAAAGACATGGGGGCAGAAGGAGCACCAAGGAGGATGTCCAATAGTGCCAATTTTATTCAAGGCTGTGAGGCATTTTATAGCTAACAGAAACAATCATAAGAAAGTATCTATTTTTAGCTGATTACTAAAGAGTTTGCAACATGCACAGAAAATCCTTCAAGCTTTCCCATTATCTATTTCCCAAGCACAAATAGCAGACCCTTTAGTGCCAGATGTACTGACTTCAAGGCCACTCAAGACATAGTTTATGTAAGCACAGCACAGTCTTGCAATGGTGTAGTCTATAGCCCGTGCAAGGACAGCAAGGACCAGCCCAAAATATCTGACTCCGACCAAATCATTTCTATCTGACTATCAAACGTGTGGGTCATGTAGGCGAGTGCACAACACATAACACAGACCCTTTCTCAGTGCTACTCGACTTTATCAACCTAGGTCTTTTGTTTGGCTACTCAGCCTTTAAAGGAGGCACAAGTCAGGGCCTGGTTTGGTCCTCGTCTCAAGCCTTACCATGGCCTCCCACAGCTCAGGGACTAAGACCTGGCTTCTTCGCTGTACTCTCTCTGGCTCAGCACCAGCGGTGGCATCTTGGGTTGGTGGGCTGAAGCCCCTGTCCCTATCCACCTGATTCCCCCAATTTCCCCCTATGATCTTTGCTCTTTTTAAGTGCTTACAACCAGACTCCAATTAATGCTGGTCCCCATTCGCAGGTCACTCTTATATTGGGGTATTACTTTCTAATTGGTCTCTTCTGATGGCTCCCTCCCCCTTTTGTTTATCTTCTGATATCAGTCCAATGTTCCCACTCTGCTTTACCTGCCCACTGTTGTCTTTTGCCACTGTAGAGAACCAGACGTGTATAATTCTAATCTCAGCCTGATTTCATTGGTGATCAGAGTTCTTTGGTAGGTAATCAGCTCAATTTAGGGGACAGGTTGAAATAGCAGTGTCTCCTACTTCTCCGCCATTTTGTCTCTGCTAGAATTGTCTAGTTCTATATTTTTAAAGAGCTAGTGTGAAGAGTTTTGTGTTTTTTTTTACATTTTTTTCACCCTTTTATAAATATTTATAGATTGGTTTTATTTACACTCAAGTTAGCTAACATACACTGTATTGTTAATTGGGGGTAAAATTTAGTGATTCATTAGTTCTATATAGCATCCAGTTTTCATGACATCAAGTTCCCTCCTTAATGCCGATCAGCCAATTACCCCATCCCCCAACCCACTCCCCCTCCAGCAACCTTCAGTATATACCCTATTTAGTTAAGAGTCTCTCACGGTTTGTCTTTCCCTCTGTTTTTAGCCTGTTTTATTTTTCTTTCCCTTCCCCTATATTCATCAGTTTTGTATATTAAATTCCACATAGGAGTGAAATATTATGGTATTTGTCTTTCTCTAAGTGACTTATTTCACTGAGCATGATACCCTCCAATTCCATTCACACTGTTGCAAGGGAAAATATTTCCATTTTTGCCTGTTTGTTTGTTTTTGGTTTTTGTTGTTGTTGTTGTTGTTGTTGGCTGAGTAATATTCCATTGAGTATGTATACCAAGTCTTCTTGATTCATTCATCAGTGAATGGACATCAAGGCTCTTTTCATAGCTTGGCTTTTGTGGACATTGCTGGAGTAACATTGGGGGTAGTGCATCTACTAATCACTATATTTATACCCTCTGGATAAATACCTAGCAGTGAACTGCTGGGTCATAGAGTAGTTCTATTTTTATCTTTCTGAGGAACCTCTGTACTATTCCCAGAGTGGCTGCAACAGTTTACATTCCCGCCAGCAGTGTAAGAGGGTTCCCCTTTCAGTGCATCCTTGCTAACATAGGTTCTTTCCTGAGCTGTTCATTTGAGCAATCTGATTGGTGTAAGGTGGTATCTCATGATGGTTTTGATCGGTATTACTCTGATGAAGAGNTTTGATCGGTATTACTCTGATGAAGAGTGATGTTGAGGATTTTTTTTCATGTGTCTGTAAGACATTTGTGTGTTCTTTTCAGATTTGTCTATTTCTTCTGACAACTTCTTGGTTGGACTTTTTGGGGGGTTGGGTATTGAGTTTGATGAGTTCTTAGTTTTTGGAGACTAGACCTTTATTTAGAACAATTGCAAATGTCTTCTTCCATTCTGTATTCTGCCTTTCAGTTTTGTTGATTGTATCTTTTGTTGTGCAAAAGCTTTTTTTTTTTTTTTTTTTTTTTTCCTGATGAAGTCCCAGTGGTTCATGTTGGGTTTTGTTTCCCTTGCCTCCGGCAAGAAGTTGTATTAGACAAGGTCAAAGATGTTGTTGCTTGTGTTTTGCTCTAGGATTTTGATGGATTCCTTCTTCACAGTTAAGTCTTTCATCCGTTTTGAGTTTGTTTTCATGTATGGTGTAAGAAAGTGCTCCAGGTTCATGCTTCTGCCTTGGATGTCCAATTTTCACAACAGCATTTGTTGAAGTGACTGTCTTTTTTTTTTCCCATTGGATATTCATTCCCCTTTGTCAACCACTGGGATACCATAGAGTTAAGGGTCCACTCCTGGGTCTTCCAATATTCTCCATGGATATAGGTGTCTGGTTTTGTGTGAGTACCGTACTGTCCTGGTAATTACAGCTTTGAAATACAGCTTGACGTCTGGAATTGTGATGCCTCCCATTTTCATTCTCCTTGTCAACATTCCATTGGCCTCTTGGATTGTTTTTTGGTTTTACACAAAGTTTAGGGTTGTTTGTTCCAGCTCTCTGAAAGATGTTGAGGGTATTTTGATAGAGATTGCATTGAATGTGTACATTTCTTTGCGTAGCATAGCTATTTTAATTAACATTTGTTCTTCTAATCCATGAGCATGGAATATTTTTCCATTCTTTGGTGCCTCCCTCAACTTCTCTCATAAGAGTTCAGTAATTTTCAGAATACAGGTCTTTTCCCTCTTTGGTCAGGGTCAGTCCTGGGTATCATATGTTTTTTTCATGAAATTGTAAATGGAACCAATTCCTTGATTTCTCTTTTTTCTTGCTCATTGTTGCTGTACAGATATTCAACTGACTTCTGCAAATTGGTTTTATATCCTGGGACTTTCTGAATTGCTGTATAGGTTTTTAGCAACTTTTGGGTGGAGTCTTTTGGATTTTCTACATAGAATAGCTTGTCAACTGCAAAGAGAATGAAAATTGACTTATTTGTTGCCACTTCAGGTGCATTTATTTATTTTTGTTCTCTGATTGCTTAGGGTAGGATTTCCAGTACCACATTTCACAATAGTGGTGAGAGTGGACATCTCTGTTGTGTTACTGACTGTAGGGGGAAAAAATCTCACATTTATTCTAATGAGGATGGCATTTACATGGTATTTCATGATATTGAAGCATTTTCTTCCTTCCTTACATGGCAGGTTGTTTTTATCAAGAAAATGCACTGTATGTTGTCAAATGCTTTCTCTGTATCTGTTGTGGGGCCATATGGTTCTTATGTTGTATCATATTGGTTGATTTACAGATGTGGAACCACCCCTGCATCCCCTGCATCCCAGGAACA
>NW_019156128.1:0-3974 GCF_002288905.1 Enhydra lutris kenyoni | reverse complement strand
CGCCCTGTGAACTGATGCTCTGTGTGACACAGCCCGAGCCCCGGCCTACTGTCAGCCAGCCACAAAGTGCGACCCATATAGTGCAGGTGGGCTCTGTCTTGGTCAGAGCCCGTCATCTCCTGCGAACCTGGGTATGCAGGTATCTGACCCCAGAATGTAGCGCAAATCCCTGCCTATGGGGGAACCTGAATCACAGCAGAGTCCTCCTCCTTCCTCATGGCAGGATTGTGGATGTGGAGATGGTTGTACTACTCTAGAGTGGGAGCCAGCTACATGGCCCATGAGACCAACCCACTCAGGAGGGGCATCTGGGCCCAAGCAGCCCTTGTGACCTTCAGCGTGAGACCCCTTTAAAGCACACCCTGTTGGGGTCTGGACCAGGAAGCCAGAGAGCAGGCCTCTCGTGCCTCTTGGCCCAAAACCGAACCCTTGTTTGGGTTGTCCAGGTCACGTGACCCACAACCCCACTCTGGAATCCTTGTTTAGGCGGGACCCGTGACGGGGAAAACAGCACTCTTCCCTTCCCCCAGAAAGACAGCAAACTCTTGGGAGCAGGGGAAAAACCGCAGATAGGAACAGCCTCCAATGGACCCATGTAGCAACCCTATCATTCTGAGGCCATCCTGGATATAGAGTCCAGACAGAAAAGCCTCTGCAACTGCTCCCAGGCATCCGAATTTCAAATCCTGAGGAACTGCTTTCAGGGTCTGCAGATCGGGCCTGACATAACTTCGCTCCTAAGTCTTCCCCGAGTTGCTGTCTGAAGACTTGGTTCCCAAAGACGTGACCACATGCCCTCCAGGATGGGACTTCCAGAACCAAACAGCATCACTGGGCCTCCTCTCCCGAGGGAACTCTACACATCTCAGCTGCCCAAACCTTCCAGAATGGGAGAAACCTTCAAGGCACCTGAACCCACACCAATTTCATTGGCTGCTCTGGAAAAAATACGCAGTCTGACTGACACACCTTCAGCACCTACCTGCAGGAAGAAACGTACGTCAATGGAACTGAGTCTGTAGATTGAACCTGACATGACCCTAAAACCTCATCCAATACCTAGCTTAGGATTTCAGGCCTCTGTCCCTCAGGCCTGTTCTGGAAAACCAACTTATGGCCCAACGTGTGGCCCCTAGCCACACAATAGAACCCCTCTGGTCTCGAGAAGGAAACCTGGCTCTTGAGAACGAAAACCAACACTCAGCCTAGGCTATTCCTGCATGGCCCCAGAGCCACAGCCACATTCTAATTCCTCCCTGGACACCAAGCAGCTTTGTGTCCCGTCATAAGAGAACCACTGTCAACTCAGATCACTTGGAACTTCGAACCGGTGGCAGCGGATCAAAGCTGCCCTGTTCATTTGCTGCTGTAGTAACGCGGGGTGGGGTTTCAAGGCATCCATTCGGAGAGTTCTGCTGTCGAATCTTTCCATGTAGGAGACCTCTAACCTGACTTCCCCTGTTCCGCAGAAGGACACCTTGTGGTTTGGAGCAGCTCACAAGCTCCAGCTTGGATAAGCCTCCAAGGCTTCTGGAGGCCACCCGAGCATTCTTTGGCAATCATGGATACAAATTCCAGTGTGAGCAGACTTCTACCCTCGCCCATACTCAGGTGCTGGAAATCATGAAACAGCTACAGCACATTGGAACTGTCATGCCCTCAGCACTGTACATAACCATACCTTGTGTTTTCAGATTTTGATCCTCACAAGCTTTGCCAGCAGGCCCTCCACCTTGGGAATTCTGGAGTCACAAAGCTGCCTTCTACCTGGCCAAGAGAAAGAAGAAATGTCCTACAGGTCTGCCCAAAACCCCAAATGGCGTCCAACCACACGGCTCTCAAGGGCACCCTGATATCATAGGTCACCCTGTGAACTAATGCTCTGTGTAACATAGCCCGACCCCAATCTCCTGTCGGCCAGCCAGATAGCGGGACCCATATCCTGCTGGTGGGAAATGCCTTGGCCCGAGCCCGTTATTTCCATCAAAGCTGGGTATGCAGGTATCTGACTCCAGAAGGTAGTGCAAAACCCTCTCCTTGTGTGTACCTGAAGCACAACAGAGTCCTCCTCCTTCCCCATGGCAGGAAAATTGATGTTGATATGGTTGTACTACTTTCAGAGTGGGAGCCACCTGCATGGCCCATGAGACCACGCCCACTCAGGAGGGGCAACTGGGCCCAAACAGGCAATGTGACTCTTAGCCTGAGACCCCTTTCAAGCACAGCCTGTCAGGGCTAAACCAGGATCCCACAGAGAGAACCTATTGTGCCCCTAGGCCCAAATCCTAACCCTTGGTGGGGTTGTCCAGGCCACGTGACCCACAACCCGTCTCTGGAATCCCTGTATGGGCAGGAACCCTGAGATGGAAAAGAGCACTCTTCCCTTTCACCAGAAAGACACCAAACTCTTGGGAGCCTGGCAGAATCCCCAAAAGGGAGAATGTCCCATGGACCCTTGTGCTCACCGTCCATTCCGAGACCATCCAAGGTATATAGTCCAGAGAGGAAAGCCTCTGCTACTGCCTCCCAGGCTCCCGAATTTCAAATCCTGAGGAGCTGCTTTCAGGGTCTGCACATCGGGCCTGCCATAAACTCGCCCCTAATTCTTCACCGAGTTGCTGTCTGAAGACTTCGTTTCCAAAGCCTTGACCACATGCCCTCCAGGATTGGATCCCCAGAACCCACCGCCTCACTGGGCCTGCTCTCCCGAGGAAACTCTGCCCATCTCAGTTGCCCAAACCATCCAAATGGGAGAAACCTGCAAGGCACCTGAACCCACCCCAATTTCATAGGGCTCTCTGGATTAAATGCGCTGTATGAGACACCGTCAGCACATACCTCCAGGAAGACACCCAGGTCAATGATCCTGTGTCCGAAGATTCAACCTGACATGCCCCTAGGACCTCATCCAAAACCTAGCTTAGATTTTCAGGCCTCTGTCCCTCCGTCCTGTTCTGGAAAACCAATAAATGGCCCAACGTGTGGTCCCTGAGCCATACAGTAGAACCCCTCTGTTCCCGAGAAGTAAACTTTGCTCTTGGGAACGGGGTCCCACCCACAGGCTAGGAGGTTCCTGTATGGCCCCAGAGCTACCAACACATTCTAAGGTCTCCCTGGAAACCAAGCAGCATTGTGACCCGTCTGACTGAGAACCTCCGTCATCTCAGATCCCTTGGAACTGCGAAGCAGAGCCACTGGATCAAAGCTGCCCTGTTCCTAGGCTTCAGTGGTAAGGGAGGTGGAGTTTCCAGGCATCCATTCAGAGAGCTCTGGTATCGATTCTTTCCATATGGGGGCCCTGGAGCCCTCTAACTGGACTTGCCGTTTCCCGCTGAAGAACACCTTGCTGTTTGGAGCAGCTCACAAGCTCCAGCTTCTGAAATCCGCCAAAGCTTCTTGAGGCCGCACGAGCATTCGTAAACCATCATGGATACAAATTCCAGCGTGAGCAGACATCTCACACTCGATCGTTCTCAGGTGCTTGAGATCTCGAAACAGACGCTGCACATTGGAACTGTTATGGCCTCGGCACTGAACATAAGCATAGCTTTGTTTTCAGACTTCCATCCTCACACACCTTGCCAGCAGGCCATCCCTATTGGGAATTCTGGAAAAACAAAGCTGCCTTCTGGCTGCCCACCGGAAGAAGGAATGCCCTACGGGTCTGTCCAGAATCCCCTGATGAGGGTCCAGGAGCATGGCCCACAAAGGCACCCTGTTATCATAGGCCGCCCTGTGAACTGATGCTCTGTGTGACACAGCCCGAGCCCCGGCCTCCTGTCAGCCAGCCACATAGCGCGACCCATATCCTGCAGGTGGACTCTGTCTTGGTCAGAGCCCGTCATCTCCTGAGAACCTGGGTATGAAGGTATCTGACCTCAGAAGGTAGCGCAAATCCCTGCCTATGATGGAACCTGAATCACAGCAGAGTACTCCTCCTTCCTCATGGCAGGAATGTGGATGTGGAGATGGTT
>NW_019156127.1:0-3976 GCF_002288905.1 Enhydra lutris kenyoni | reverse complement strand
CTCCCTCATATCAGGGAGATCATATGATAGTTGTCTTTCTCCGATTGACTTATTTCGCTAAGCATGATACCCTCTAGTTCCGTCCACGTCGTCGCAAATGGCAAGATTTCATTTCTTTTGATGGCTGCATAGTATTCCATTGTGTATATATACCACATCTTCTTTATCCATTCGTCTGTTGATGGACATCTAGGTTCTTTCCATAGTTTGGCTATTGTAGACATTGCTGCTATAAACATTCGGGTGCACGTGCTCCTTTTTTTCTTTTTTTTAAAGATTTTACTTATTTATTTGACAGACAGAGATCACAGGTAGGCAGGCAGACAGAGAGAAGGAAGGGAAGCAGACTCCCTGCTGAGCAGAGAGCCCGATGAGGGGCTCGATCCCAGGACCCTGGGATCAAGACCTGAGCCGAAGGCAGAGGCTTTAACCCACTGGGCCACCCAGGCGCCCCCATATTTTATGTTTCTGAACATATGGTCTGATATTCTATAATGAAATTCTACAATTAATACATATGGTATGAATTTTTTACGGTGAACATTCATTAGTTCTATAAAACCCCCAAATGAAGATATTTTTAAAATAAGAATCTCAGTTTACAACCTACATTCCACACAGTCCAATTCCGCCACACTTAATGCACCTAATGATGGGCCAGGGCCCCACAGGGGTGGAGAGGCGGCTTCTATACAGGAGAAGAGCAGAAGAGCAGAAGAGCAGGGAGTGGACCTGCTAGGTGGCCTTGGGAAAATCACCTAACTTCTCTCCTCTTTTCCAAAACATAGATGTGACTGTGATTGTGATGCAAATGAAGGTACAGACCTGGACGTTCTGGGCGTGAGGTCCTCACCAGGCATCATCTCACATGCTCCTGGAACAGCTCCAGTGGGTGGGTACCCTGAGTGCCTCCATTTTACAGAGGAAGAAACTGAGGCTCCTGGAGGTGGACTAGAAGACCCACACCACACTCACAGCAGGTGGTGGCACTGAGATGCAGATTCTGTCTGAGTCTACGGTCAGAAGCCCGCATCCAGGTCCCGTCTGCCCTCCCCTGTCCCTCGGCTCCTGGTTTCCAGATGGGGGAGGGGGTCACTGTCTACACCACTTGACAACCATCTCTGTGGCTTATGCATTTATTATTTGCATCCCCCCCTCCGAAGGCTGGTTCCATGAGGGCTGGACTTGGTTAGGCTCACTGTCACATCCCAGTAACCAGAACTGTGCCTGGCACACAGCAGATATCACATGACTATTTGTTGAGTGAATTCATGAAAAATGAAAGAATTCCCTAGTAAAGAACCAAAGAAAGTGACCCTGGGGTCATGAAGACCAAGCATTGCCCCTTCAAGGTCACAGGGCTGAGGAGGATGTGGACCAGATTCCTCATTTCCACTCAGCCCTGCTGCCCCCAAATCGAACACCTCAGGTCAACACCTACGTCCTCGGCTGCCCAAGGCACGGGAGTAAGTTTGCTCAGAGAAGGGCTGGGACAACAGTGAAGACGGCTCCATGCATTTCTGGCTAGACCTCTGCCTGCAGGGCTATCTGTGCCTCAGTTTCTCGACCTAGAACTGGGCATCTTTTGCTCTGACTCAAGGTGGAGAAGGACCAGAAAGAGCACACAGAGTCGGTCCTTCCCTCCTCATTCCTCCCTCACCAGCTGCAGGGCTGGCCCCAGGTGCCTAAGGTACAGCAGGTCAGACCCACACAGCCCAGGGGATGGGGTGGTGCGGTGAGGAGCTGTCTCCAGCACAGGGCCACGGGGTCAGGGCTGGGAGGCCCCTCGCTTCCTGACACCATCGCTGTGGACTGGACGAGAAAGCAGAGGGAAGGGAGGTGACTCGGGACAGGAAGGAATCAGTGGTGGGTGCAGGCAGTGTAAGAATGTGAATGTTGCCTCCCAGCTCAGGGCACTCCTCTCCCTGAGCACAGGAGACACTCGGGACAGACCCCATCTGCTCCACATGGGCATCAGCCCCCATCAGCAAGTCCTGACCAGGGGGAGCCAAGAGTGTACAGTCTGAGACGGAGAGGCCAGGCAGGGGTCCCAGCTCTGACCACAGCCCTGGCCTCCCTCCAGAGACGCTGTCAGCCATGACATGGGCGTCCTAAAGCATCTGCTTGGGTACAGATGCCCAGCCTGTGGGCCGGAGGCCTGTGACAGGCCCAAGGCCTCTGGTCCCACAGGCTGCTGTGGATGGTCAGGGGCCTACCAGGCACCGGGTCTGGCTTCTCAGGAGCAGATGAGGCCAGTAGGAGAGGTGGAGCTGGAGGTGCAGGTACAGGTGCCCAGGTGTGGGCGTGGATACCGCCATGACTCTGCCATCAGGCTCTGTGGCGGTTCAAGGGCCTGGGGCCTGGGCCTCCTAAGAAGCAAAGACTCCTGCTAGGTGTCTAACCCTCCCACCCCCACAGCCTAGGTAATTACCAGTTAAATCACTCACACTGCAAGAGTTCTACTAGTACAATTAGTACATCAGAATAAAGAGGCCCTCTGACAGCTGGCTGGGCCCGCCCACAGACTGGTCTTCCACCAAACAAAGATCTGCTTGTTAATCCCACAGCATCAGAGGCCTTAGATCTTAATGAAACACACACAGACAGCGTGGGAAGAAGCTGGCATCAGGAATCCACAGGCCCTGGATGATGCCATGGATGAGCTGTGTGGCCCTGGGCTGGCCATTTAACCTCTCTGAGCCCATGCAAAGGGGGCTGGTAAAACAGCTTACATGTTGCTAGATGGGTGCAACAAAGGCTCTTCAGGTGCTCGTTTTTATTCTAAAAATAGGTACAGGCACCTTTTGGTTGCCTTTTAAAATCTGTTTCTGGGTTGCACATAAGAAGTGTGGGACATTCCCAACACACCCAACCAAGGCTGGGCAGCAGCTGGCAAGGAGCTCGGGCAGCAGGGACCAGTCCAGGTGCACCTACTAGAGGGCTGATTTCCTGCTCCTCCCATCTATCAACCCATCCCACAATACCCCTGATGATGCACTGATCTCAGTGAGACCCATTTTACAAGAAGGGATCTGTGGCTCCAAGAGGGCAAGGGGCTTGCCTGAGGTCACACAGCGGAGGCAGGAGAGAAATCAGGTTTGTCTGAGCTAAGGGTACTGCTTGATTCGCAGTAAGAGCTCCCACCAAGGCTGTGCACACCTTCACCCAGGGGATGCTGGGGAAGCAGGACACTGGCTGGGCAGAGACTCACTCTAATGGATGTTGCCCTTAGGGACATTCTCGGGATGACTGTATCCACAACCCTTCTTGGTTCTGGCCCCAGGTCAGCCTGTCCTGAGGAAAGGGCTCTAGTTTCAGTTCCACACATGGTCTCTTTCGTCCTGAGTCCCCCACCCTGCCCTTAACCAAGAAGGTGGCATTCAGAACCCATTGACCCAGTCCTATGCCTGGCACCAGGCTCTCAGCAGAGGTTAACAGCCACTTCCTGCTGTTCACTCCCCACCTCAGCCCACCCACCCGCTCTGGGTGTGGTGGACAGAGGTCTCCTTGGCTGTCCATTCTGCCTGCCCTTATAGAGGAAGCAAACGGCTGAAAACCCCACAAAACCTGCTGCTGCTGCTCCATCCCCTGGGTTTCTCTGCCTAAACCCCTCTGGAAGCTCTCCCCATCTTGAAAGCCTGCCCTCCTGACAGTAGAAATATCATCTCCTTGAGGACCCTTGTAGGGCCAAACAACCAAGGCCTGTCCTGACTGGGCCACGGAGAGGCTGTGCTGTCCTGGGCATGACATTGCCTCTCTGAGCCTCACTGTCCTCATCTGGGAGACAGGGTTGAATATCATGTCGGTTTCCAGGGTTGTGGGGAGGGCTAAGCATGATGCTGTACATGAAGGGATGCTTGTGGCATTGGCAAGGGTTCTGTCTCCACCTCAGCCTGAGCTGCAGTCCTTCAATCCCACATCCAGTCTGGTGTCTGCTCCAGCCCAGAACCCTGGTCCTCACTGGCCACAGACAGGA
>NW_019156126.1:0-2500 GCF_002288905.1 Enhydra lutris kenyoni | reverse complement strand
AAAAAAGGAAAAAAAAAGGAAAGAATGTGATCAGTCTGGAGACTAGCACAAAGCCATATCCTATATTTAGAGTTTATTTTGATTAGAAGAAATTGTATCCCACAATTTTAAAGAAAAAAAAAACTATATGTATACAAAAAATAAGGTTAAATACAATGAAGGGATGAAATATGACTATAAGCATGAAAATTAAAAAAAAGATTTTTTTAAAAGGTATGATAAAATAAAATAGTTTCAAAACCTTAAAATAGGAAAGAGAAAAAATTTTAAAAATAGAATAAGAAAAAAATAAAATTAAAAAAAAATAACTTTGAAAGACTATAGGATCATTAAGGAAAAGCCACAAATTCTATGTGTTGCTTTCCCCGAGCTCTGGAGTTCCATAGTTCTCACTGATTGGTAAATTCAGTCTTGGCTGGGTGTTTTTGCTGATCTTCTGGGGGAGAGGCCTGTTGCAGTGATTCTCAAATGTCTTTACCAGAGGCAGAATTGCACCACCCTTGCCTGGGGCCAGGCTAAGTAATCTGCCTGGTTTTGGTCTCAGGGAGCTTTTGTACCCTGAATGTTTTCCATATAGGTTTGAAGGATGGTAATGAAAATGGCACCTTCCCAATCTCCAGCCCCATAGGAGCCAAGAGCTCAGGGCCCCACTCCTCAATGCCCTCAGAGAAGAGCAATCTGTCCAATCTCCCTGGTCTCTGGCCACACTCTGAGCTCACCCGCCTGTGACTGAGCATTTATATTTCTGCTGCATGGTCCTGTTTGGAGTCTCCAAGCCCAGCTGATTCCTACAGTGCACTCCCACGCTACTCCTCCCAGAGGAGGAAGGTGAGTCTCCCTGGATCTTCTGCTTGTTGGGTCCATGCCCAAAGAGCAGTGGCCAGACTGTGCACCAGATCATGGTTTAAGGTAATCCCGAGCTGAGAGCCAACTCCTCAGCTCTGTCTCCATAGCTGGCTTCCCCGCTCAAATACCTGAGAGCTTTGCTACACTCAGAAACCCCTGGTCTTTCTGTGACCCTGGGGTCCCGAGACAACACTGTCCCATTAGGGCTCCACCCCATTTAGCTTCTGGAGCAACATTCCTCAGTGTAGCAGACTTCTAAAAGACCTGATTTTGTGCTCCATAGCTCTACCGCTTGCTGGGAGCTGGCCCCTCCCACCACTGTCTATCTTCCTGAATGTTGCCTTGAATTCACTTCTCTGCAGGTCCTACCTTCCAGAAAATGGTCAATTTTTTGTTCCTAGAATTTTTGCTCTTCTTCTCTTCTATCTTCTGTTGACTTTGTAGCTGTTCAGAATGGTTTGATAATTATCTACCTGAACTCCTGGGACCTAGAGATATTTATGTCTCCTATTCCTCTGCCATTTTGCTCCTCCCTTCAAATTTTCTCACATTCTGTTGGTTATTTATTTATTTATTTCTATTTTTAAATATTTGTTTTACTTTATTTATCCTAATTTTTTCTTTTGCGGTACAGAAGCTTTTGAGTTTGATGTAGTCTCATTCATTAATTTTTTGTTGTTGTTTGTGCTTTTAACTTCATGTCCAAAAAAGTATTGCCGAGATTAATATCAATGAGCATCTTCCCTACATTTTTGTTTAGAAGTTTTATGGTAGAGGGTTTTGAGTAATATTTGGAGTTAATTTTTCTGTGTAATATGAGATAGAGTTTAATTTCATTTTTCTGCATTTATTTCTCCAGTTTTCCAACACCATTTGTTGAAGAGATTATCCTTTTCCCATGGGGTATTTTTGGTTCTCTTGTTGTATGTTTATCAACCATATATGCTGAGATTTAATTCTGGTCTCTCTGCTCTGATCAAATGGCTGCTGTGTCTGTTTTGGGCAAGAACCATATCATGTAATACCATGGCTTTGTAGTGTAGTTTGAAATCTAGAACGATGATACCTCTGACTTTCTTTTTTCTCAGGATTGCTTTGGCTATGTGGGGTCTTTTGTGGCTCCACACAAATTTTAGTGTTGTTTCTTCTATTTTGTGAAGAATGCCTTTGGTCTTTTGATGGGGATTGCATTAAAACTATTCCTGTCTTTGGGTAGCTTGGCCACCTTGACAATATTAATTCTCCATGAACATGAAAGTGTTCCCCTTTGTATCTTCTTCAATTTCTTTCATTAAACTCTTACAGTTTTTATTGTGTAGATCTTCTACTTTCTTAGTTAAATTTATTCCTATTTTGTTGTGGTTTTTTTTTGTTTTTTTTTTTTTTTTTGCTATTTTGAAGGGGGTAGTCTTTTTTATTTTTTTTTCAGATGCTTCATCACTAATGTGAAAGAATGTAATTTATTTCTGCGTGTTGATTTTATATCCTGCTACTTTACTGAAATTGATTAATTCCAACAATTTTTTATTTACTTTTTGGGATTTCTCTCTATATAAGATTGTATCACAAGGGAAGCAAGGGCAAAAATGAACTATTGGGATTTTGGTAAGATAAGAAGCTTTTGCACAGCAAAGGAAACAGTCAACTAAACCAA
>NW_019156125.1:0-3985 GCF_002288905.1 Enhydra lutris kenyoni | reverse complement strand
TTTTCCACGTCAGGGGTCCCGCCCAAACAAGGATTCCAGAGTGGGGCTGTGGGTCACGTGGCCTGGACAACCCCACCAAGCGTACGGATTTGGGCCAATAGGCACGAGAGGCCTGCTCTCTGTCTTTGTGGTCCAGCACCCAACAGGGTGTGCTTTAAAGGGGTCTCAGGCTGAGGATCCCAAGGCCTGCTTGTTACGAGCTGCCCCTCCTGAGTGGGCTTGGTCTCATAGGCCTTGTAGCTGGCTCCCACCCTAGAGTAGTACAACCATCACCACATCCACATTCCTGCCATGAGGAAGGAGGAGTACTCTGCTGTGATTCAGGTTCCCCCATAGGCAGGGATTTGCGCTACCTTCTGGGGTCAGATACCTGCATACCCAGGTTCGCAGGAGATGACGGGCTCTGACCACGACAGAGCCCACCTGCAGGATATGGGTCGCGCTATGTGGCTGGCTGACAGGAGGCCGGGGCTCGGGCTGTTTCAGACAGAGCATCAGTTCACAGGGCGGCCTATGATATCAGGGTGCCCTTGAGGACCATGCTGCTGGACCCTCATCTGGGGATTCTGGGCAGACCCGTAGTGCATTTCTTCCTTCCGGTGGGCAGTCAGAAGGCAGCTTTGTTTTTCCAGAATTCCCAATATGGATGGCCTGCTGGCAAGATGTGTGAGGAAGGAAGTCTGAAAACAAAGCTATTCTTATGTTCAGTGTCGAGGCCATAAGAGTTCCAATGTGCAGCGTCTCTTTCGAGATCTCAAGCACCTGAGGACGATCGACTGTGAGATGTCTTCTCACGCTTGAATTTGTATCCATGATGGCCCACGAATGCTCGTGCGGCCTCAAGAAGACTTGGCGGCTTTCCGAAGCTGGAGCATGTGAGCTGCTCCAAACCACAAGGAGTCCTTCTGCAGGAAAGGGGAAGTCAGCTTAGAGGTCTCCCACATGGAAAGTTTCGATAGCAGAGCTCTCCAAATGGATGTCTGGAAACCCCACCTCGCGTTACCACAGCAGCCAAGGAACAGGGCAGCCTTGATCCGCTGCCTCTGGTTCGAACTTCCAAGTGATCTGAGTTGACAGAGGTTGTCAGTCTGACGGATCACAATGCTGCTTGGTGTCCAGGGAGACCTTAGAATGTGGCTGTTGCTCTGGGGCCATGAAGGAATCTCCTAGGCTGAGGGTTGGTCCCCGTTCTCAAGAGCAAGCTTTCCTTCGTGAGACCAGAGGGATTCTATTGTATGGCTAGGGGTCACACGTTGAGCCATAAATTGGTTTTCCAGAACAGGCCTGAGGGTTAGAGGCCTGGAAACCTAAGCTAGGTATTGGATGACGTTCTAGGGGCATGTCAGGTTCAATCTTCAGACTCAGGTCCATTGACGTGCGTTTCTTCCTGCAGGTAGGTGCTGAAGGTGTGTCAGTCAGACTGCGCATTTTTTCCAGAGCAGCCTATGAAATTGGTGTGGGTTCAGGTTCCTTGAAGGTTTCTCCCATTCTGGAAGGTTTGAGCAACTGAGATGGGCAGAGATCCCTCGGGAGAGCAGGCCCAGTGATGCTGTTTGTTTCTGGAGGTGCCATCATGGAGGGCATGTGGTCACGGCTTTGGGAACCAAGTCTTCAGACAGAAACTCGGGGAAGACTTAGGAGCGAAGTTATGGCAGGCCCGATCTGCGGACCCTTAAAGCAGATACTCAGGATTTGAAATTCGGATGCCTGGGAGCAGTAGCAGAGGCTTTCCTTTTGACTCTATATCTAGGATTACCTCAGAATGATAGGGTTGCTACATGGGTCCATGGGAGGTTCTTCCTATCTGGTGTTTTCCCCCGGCTCCCAAGAGTTTGATGTCTTTCTGGGGGAAGGGAAGAGTGCTGTTTTCCACGTCAGGGGTCCCGCCCAAACAAGGATTCCAGTGTGGGGTTGTGGGTCACGTGGCCTGGACAACCCCACTAAGGTTTAGGATCTGGTCCAAGAGGCACGAGAGGCCTGCTCTCTGTCTTCCTGGTCCAGGCCCCAACAGGGTGTGCTTTAAAGGGGTCTCAGGCTGAGGGTCACAATGCCTGCATGTGCCCAGCTGCCCCTCCTGAGTGGGCGTGGTCTCATGGGCCATGTAGCTGGCTCCCACCCTAGAGTAGTACAACCATCTCAACATCCACATTCCTGCCATGAGGAATGAGGAGTACTCTGCTGTGATTCAGGTTCCCCCATAGCAAGGGATCTGCGCTACCTTCTGGCGTCAGATACCTGCATACCCAGGTTCACAGGAGATGATGGGCTCTGACCAAGACAGAGCCCACCTACAGGATATGGGTCCCGCTATGTGGCTGGCTGAGAGGAGGCCGGGGCTCGGGCTGTGTCAGACAGAGCATCAGTTCACAGTGCGGCCTATGATATCAGGGTGCCCTTGAGGGCCATGATGCTGGACCCTCATGTGGGGATTCTGGGCTGACCCATAGGACATTTCTTCTTCCGGTGGGCAGGCAGAAGGCAGCTTTGTTTTTCCAGAATTCCCAATATGGATGGCCTGCTGGCAAGGTGTGTGAGGATGGAAGTCTGAAAACAAAGCTATGCTTATGTTCAGGGCCGAGGCCATAACAGTTCCAATGTGCAGCGTCTGTTTCAAGATGTCAAGCACCTGAGGACGATCGAGTGTGAGATGTCTGCTCAGGCTGGAATTTGTATCCATGATGGCCCACGAATTCTCGTGCGGCCTCAAGAAGCCTTGGTGGATTTCCGAAGATGGAGCTTGTGAGCTGCTCCAAACAGCAAGGTACAGTGATGCGGTGTGGTTCTGGGGGTCCCATCCTGGAGGGCATGTGGTCAAGGCTTTGGGAACGAAGTCTTCAGACAGCAACTCGGGGAAGAATTAGGGGCGAGGTTATGGCAGGCCGGATGTGCAGTCCCTGAAAGCAGCTCCTCAGGATTTGAAATTCGGGTGGCTGGGCTGCAGGAGCAGAGGCTTTTCTCTCTGCACCTTATACCTAGGAAGGTCTCGGAATGGACGGTGAGTACATGGGTCTATGGGATATTCTCCCTTTCTGGGGATTCTGCCAGGCTCCCAAGAGATTGGTGTTTTTCTGGGGGAAGGGAAGAGTGCTCTTTTGCATCTCAGGGGTCCTGCACAAACAGGATTCCAGAGACGGGTTGTGGGTCACGTGGCCTGGACAACCCCACCCAGGGTTAGGATTTGGGTCAAGGGGCACAAAGTTTCTCTCTGTGGGATCCTGGTTCAGCCCCGAAAGGCGGTGCTAGACAGGGGTCTCAGGCTAAGAGTCACAATGCCTGTTTGTGCCCAGTTGCCCCTCCTGAGTGGGCGTGGTCTCATGGGCCATGCAGGTGGCTCCCACTATGAAAGTAGTACCACCATATCAACATACACTTTCCTGCCATGCTGAAAGAGGAGTACTCTGTTGTGCTTCAGGTACACACAAGGGCAGGGTTTTGCACTACCTTCTGGGGTCAGATACCTGCATACCCAGGTTGGATGGAAATAACGGGCTCGGGCCAAGGCAGTTCCCACCAGCAGGATATGGGTCCCGCTATCTGGCAAGCCAACAGGAGATTTGGTCTCGGGCTGTGTTACACAGAGCTTTAGTTCACAGGGCGACCTATGATATCAGGGTGCCCTTAAGGGCCGTGTGGTTGGACTCTCATTGGGGGTTTTAGCAGACCTGTAGCACATTTCTTCTTTCTGTTGGCCAGGTAGAAGGCAGCTTTGTGACTCCAGAATTCCCAAGGTGGAGGGCTTGCTGGCAAAGCTTGTGAGGATCGAAATCTGAAAACACAAGCTATGGTTATGTTCAGTGCCGAGGGCATGACAGTTCCAATGTGCAGCGTCTATTTCGAGATCTCAAGCACCTGAGGATGATCGAGTGTGAGATGTCTCTAAGGCTGGAATTTGTATCCATGATGGCCAACGAATGCTCGTGCGGCCTCAAGAAGCCTTGGCGGCTTTCCGAAGCTGCAGCTTGTGAGCTGCTCCAAACAGCAAGGT
>NW_019156124.1:0-3931 GCF_002288905.1 Enhydra lutris kenyoni | reverse complement strand
ACCCTGAGCCACAACCCAGGACTCTGCCTGCCACCCAGGAGGAAACCATTCTATTCAGAGCTGCACAAAGCCCACAGAGCAGAAGAAACCTGCATGACTCCCTGAGGCCTTCCCAACATCCGTTGCCCCACCGGGCCAGAAACATGGAGGCTGATGCTCGGCAAGACACCCTGACTCAGCACAGCCCCCGGAAGCTCCACTGGGTGGGGGCCCTTGGGGGAGCCATGTGGGCTCAGCCAGTGTTCCTGGATGGCCAGGACACACACCTAGTGAGAAACTGCTCCAGACCATGGGCGCCAGCACAGCCCAAATCGCCACCCAATGCTGGCCAATTCTTAGAAGCTTTCTGCTCAAATCGATATTGATTTAGGCAGAAAGCTCGTGAGAATTCAGAGTTCAAAGTTCAGAAAACCCCCCAGAGAACTAGCTGGCAGTGCCGCGGGCTGCCACAGGGCCGCCACCGGGGCCTGCCCTTGAATCCCGAGTGGTCGTGGCTCGAACCCTGCGATATAGCTCTCTATGAGCCAGGGCCACGCGCAGCCTATCCCTCCTGTTATTCAGTCCCGTGGGGTGCCTGCCCCAGCGCTGTTGGATCAGGCCAGCCAGGCACCTAGGCCCTCGCCCTAAGCCTCCTTTTGATTTTCAGGCTTGGGACCCTGGGACCTATCCCCTGAATGCTCCAGATTGGGGACCCCGGAGCCACACCCCAGGAGTCCGCCAGCCACCCTGAAGGATACCGTGACCTTTGGAGCTGTGCAGAACCCTCCGACTGGGAGAAAGCCGCATGCGTCCCTGAGGCCACCTCCACCTCTGGTGGCCTGCCCCCATCCACAAAACCTGGAGTCTGGCACACCACTTGACCCTCATCTTCAACTCACCCCCCCCTGGGGATCCCACCTCAGAGTTGGCTGATCAGGCCTGTCATTCCCCTAGGCCCTAACAGTAACCATAGGGTAGGTTCTCAGGCCTCTATCCCCGTAGAACTGGCCCCCAATCCCTCTAGATTGAGGATCCCTGAGCCACGCCCCAGGCCTCCGCTTGCCACCAGGAAGAAACCGTGCCAATACAAGCTGACCAAAAGTCTCAGAATAGGAGAAACCAGCATGCCCCCCCTCCCTGAGGACACCCCCCACCTTCAGCACTCCAGCGGGCCACAAACACGGAGACTGACCCTCAGCCAGACCCCTTCCCTCAACCTGGACTCTGACTCCCCGCCTGAACCTTGTCCTTGTCTCACCCCCCAGGGTTCCCGCCTCAGTGCCAGCAGATCGGGCCTGCCATTCCCCTTGGCCCTAACCCTAACCCTAGTTTGGGTTTTCATGCTTCCATCCAAAAAGTCCTGGCCCCCAAGCCCCACAGATTAATGACACCTGAGTGACACCTCAGGACTGTGCCCACCACGCAGAAGAAAACCATGCCGTTTGTAGCTGCGCAGTACCCTCAGACAAGGAGAAACCTGCATGCCACCCTGAGGCCGCCCCCAGCTTCTACAGCCCCTGGACACAAACCCAGACTCTGACATGCTGCCTGATGCCCGCCCCCATGTCAGCCTAGCAGAAAGCCCACCTCCTCATCAGAATATCAGGCCTGCCATGCCCCAAGGCCCTAAACCTAACCCTAGGTGTGGTGTACAGGCCTCCATGCCCAGATCCCTGGCCCCTAAGCCTTCCAGACTGGGGACCATTGAGACTCAACCTCAGGACTCCACCAGGGGCCCAGAGTGAAATGTGTCCATTTGGAGCTGTGCAGAACCCTCAGAGCAGGAGAAACTTGCATGTCGCCTGAGGCACCCTCAGCTTCTGCGGCACCCCTGGACACAAACCCAGAGTCTGACATGCCACCTAATGCCCACCTTCAACTCAGCCCACCATGGAGCCTGCCTCAACTGGCATATCAGATCTGCCATACCCCTAGGCCCTAAACCTAACCCTAAGTTGTGTTTTTAGGCTTCCTTCCCCAGGGGTCTGTCCCCCAGGCCCTCTAGATTGGGAGCCCTGGAGCTACACTGTAGGAGTCCACTGCCGCCCAGCAGGAAACCAGTCCATTTGGAGCTGTGCAGAACCCTCAGAGCTGGAGAAACCTGCATGCCCACATGAGAACGCCCCCACATTGTGCAGCTCCCCAGTTAAAACCCAGAGCCTGATGCACCGCCATTCTCGGCTCAGCCCCTTGGGGAACCCACCTCAGCACCAGCAGTTCCGGCCTGCCACGCCACTAGCTCGTCTCTCCTCAGCAACCCCGTCAGCTCTAGGCAGACCTAGATCTCCCCTGTCTGGAGCAAAGCTCTGGGATCCCCCCCTCCTTCTTCTCAATTTACACTGGCCCAGGCATTCATGAGAAAGGGTGAAGGCTACCCCCTGAATGCTTAACACCTCCTTTCCATATTTCTCTCCACTTACCTTTATACCTGGGCAGACTGGAAGGAATATATCAATGGAACATGGACATGCTCTGACATCTGAATCTTCCTGGCAGCTTTCTGAGGGCTCCTTATGCAAATAGAAACTAGTGTATCATACCATAGTGTGTTTGAAAATGATCATTGACAGAACAGGAGAGCGAAAATCTCTCCATTTTTACCTCACTCCTCATGAAGTAGAACATGGTCTTCTTCTTTCCTTCCTTGACTTCAATTCCAATTCGTTTCCATGCAGTGTTCATTCCTTTGCTTCAGGGGTAGGATTTCATGATTCCTCACCTGCATAGAACACCCAGAGCTCATCACAACAAGTACTCTCCCTAATAGCCATCACGCATTTAACTCTTCCCCCCACACCCCTGCCCTCTAGCAACCCCTGGTTTGTGCTCTAAGGCCGAGACTGTTCCCTCATTGGCCTATCCTTCTCCCCTCACTATGTTCATTTGTTTTCTTTCTAAAATTCCATAGGAGACAAATCATAGGCCATTGGTCTTTTCTTACTGATTTTGCTTACCTTAATCCACTCTAGATCCTTTCACATCCTTGCAGATGGCAAGATTTCATTCTTTTTGAGGCTGGGTCATATTCCATTGGATAGATAGATAGGTAGATAGATAGATAGATAGATAGATCGATCGATCGATCTCTCACATCTTCTTTCTCCATTCTTCAGTGAATGGACATTGGGACTCCCTCCATTGTTTTGCTATTGTTGATAATGCTGGTATGAACATCACAGTGCTTGTACCCCATTGAATGTGCATTTTTGTGTCCTTTGGATAAATACCTAGGAGTGAAATTGCTGGGTCTAGGGTTATTCAGATTTTAGCTTTTGGAGGAACCTCCATACTCTTTTCCAAAGAGGCTGCAACAACCCGCATGCCCACCGACAGTGCAGGAGGGTTCTGCTTTAAGCAGAACATTACCCGCCTGCAATTCCCTAGGAGGAAATGGAAAACCTGACTCACCAAGTGTCAGGCAAGCAGCCACAGAAATTCACCCCAGGGATCCTGACGCCAAGCTCCTTGAAGCCACCAGAATGCCTCTATCCACAGGAATTCCCAAAGACTCTCCTTCTGACTTCACCATCCATGAAACTGCAGAGAAAACACGGCTGTCCAGCTACCTAGATGGTCCACTTAGTGAAACTAGAAGGTCAAGTTTCTCTTTTAAATCATCCAAGCCTCCTCGGAATCATTTTGAATGTTCCCTCTGCCCTCATTGGAACTCTTTGGATGGAAAGATGAATCCCTTAGGATACATCAACTTCGACAAAGGAAAAGACATCATCCAAGTCACTATCTGACCTCAAACAGCCACATAAGTCTAGATGCCTGCCATTCCACCACAGCCTAGGCCCAATGGAATAAACACTGTTAGATGAAGGAACACATTCTATTTTCAAAACACACACCAAGTCAATCTCATCTGTGATTCATGAACTGACATGAGTCTCCTAATGCAGCTCACAATGCCTCACAGGTCTCAAGCCACAGTGGCACTGTCCCTCCA
>NW_019156123.1:0-3988 GCF_002288905.1 Enhydra lutris kenyoni | reverse complement strand
ATAAAAACTTGTTGGCAAAATGCCCCCAGAAGATGGCATTGTTTACACTATTGTCTAAAAGGAACAGCTGTTTACCCCTCGCTCCATTCAGAGCTGCAGTATTCTTGCTGAAATGTTAACAAATCTTAGACAAATGTCTGCTGTTTAAGGCTCAAAGTTGCTTTGAGAACAGGTGTATTTGAGAGAGAGCGAAAAAAGCTACAACTGTAAATAGGACTTTAAATTAGTGCAATTTATATAGTATACAGGTTTGCATATGGGCATTTATATAGTATACAGGTTTGCATATGGGCATCTAAATGCAGAGTTCCAATACTCACTAATATCTAGAAGATTATTCAGTTTGGGAGCTTCACATAACAATTTCCCTGCTTGTCTGTTAATATATATTTCAAGCACATTTTATTGACATAGGTAGATTCAATTTTAAGACATTATGACATGAAATGAAGCCCATATCTTCTATAATTAAAAAAATTATTTATCTAAATATTTTTGGATTGGTGGACAAGGTAGGATGATGCCCTAGAGCATTACTCACTGAACAAAAGCATGTATTCCCTGGGTATCATTTTCCCATTTGTAAAAAGAGAGGTCTTAAAGTTTCAGCAAGGTTATGGAGCTAGGGGAAATTTCACACACTGCTATGGGGGAAGGGGAGTGAACTGCTAACATCATTTTATAGGGCAACTGGAGAGACCTACTAAAGCTGAGGATAAGCATGCTTTATGACCCAGAAATTCGACTTCTAAGTACATATTTGGGAAATATTAAGGGACAGGTACAAGAGTGTATTGTTTATGTTAGGGGAAAAAAATTCTCTGGAGGAAGTCTGGAAGGCTCAGTTACTTTGGCTTTTGACTCTTGATTTTGGCTCAGGTCATGATCTCATGGTCATGAGCTCCAGTCCTACATAGGGCACTGTAATGGGCATGAAGCCTGCTTAAGATTCTCTCTCTCTGTCTGCCCTCCCACCCCTAAAAAAAAAAAAAAAAGAAAAGAAAAAAGAAAACAGGAAATAGTCTGTAGATTCATAAGCAGTAGAATTAATGAATAAAGTCGCATATGTATAAAATGAAATATAATACAGCAGTTAAAATGAAAGAATCAGCACTACATGTATCCAAATGCATAAATTCAAAAAGTATTAACTTTGAGTAAACTGCAGGTGCAAAATGAAACAGTATGATACCATTTATATGTTGATTAAAGACAACCAAAGTGATACCATATATTGTTTAGGGATGTAAATATGTGTGGTAAATGTATAAAAACATGATGTATAAGAATGAAAAAGAAAGTGTTTACTTCTAGGTATGATAGGAAATAAATGGGATAAGGCAAGAATGCAAAAGCAGCTTAAATTATACTTGTACTATTTTATTTCTTTTAAAACGTGTCTAAATGTTAAAGAACATATAAACCTGGAGAATGGTGAATATTTTTTCTAGACTCTCTAGTATGATTAAACTAGCCATGAATGTGTTTTTATATCTGAAATGTTCAAAAGCCAAAGATGGGTGACAGCTGTTTGGGGCCCCCCTGTAGAAGGAGAGGCAGGCCTGATCAGCTTGACTTTGAACACCGGGCCCCCTCCTTACTTAGACCTCTTTGAACCCCACAGATTTTTGGATCACTTCAGCTTTGATCTGTTGTGATTCACCATCTCCTGGAGATGTCTCTTCTTCCACAGGTAAAGCCTAAGCTGGAGAAGTCTTCTGGTCGCCCAAGAATCTAGTAGCTAACAATTATTTTCAGTTAGAAGCTTATAGACAAAGTGCACTGACTGGAGTGGTTTATTTGGTTGCCTTTGGCTCATGTCATGATCTCTGGGCCCTGGAATTGAGCCCTACCTTCCTGCTCACTAGGGAGTCTGCTTCCTCTTCCTCTCTTCCTTTCTGTCCCTCTGCCTACCCCCAACCCCCAATGGTGCTCTCTCTTTCTCAAATAAATAAAATCTTGAAGAAGAAGAAGAAGAAGAAGAAGAAGAAGAAGAAGAAGAAAGTGGAGGAGGAGGAGGAGGAGTTTACAGACAAGAGGGTTATTTTAAGTTACTGGTGAAAGGCCCCTCAGAATTCTTTCTTTGATAAAATAATGGTGTCACAAATCCAATTGTCATTCAAATTACCTTTTAGTATTCCCATGCAGCGAGTCCAGTCCTAACCAAAACCACATATTAACCTCAGGATTCATGCAGAAGCTGCATGAAACCCAACTCAATCTGCTATTCCTGTTCATCTGATAGGGGAAGACCAAAGGTTATCGTCAGGAATCTATAATGTGAAATAAGTCTGCCTGGGCGCTGCTGCTGCCTGGGGAAGGTGGGGGGAGGGGGTGGAGGGAAGAGGAGACATCAACTTCCTCTGAAGTGACTCTACCCCTAACTTAATTTTAAGCTTCACATAGGAGAAATCATTATGGTCCCTCATTTTGTTAAGGTTTGACAGCTCTCTGACAGCTTCCAATAAAAACAAAATAAAATTGATTTATGGTAAAGCAGGAGAATCCCCAGATGTAAACTAGAAGCCAAAGAGAAAACCAGAGTTTCCAACAGGAAGCTTCTAGGAAGAAACCAGAACTACTCTTTACCTCCTTTTAAATTTTAATCCCTCCATGGCGGGGGTGGGGGGGGAGTGGAGGCGGGGCCAGATCTCCAATTTTAGAAGCCAGCTAGGACCCCCAGCCTTCCTCGCGTCATTTGTCACTGAGAGACCGAATTTTTCTTTCCCTCTCTCGGGAACGTGAAGCCCTGAACACCTTGCAGTACTTGACCCAAGCTACGTGCTAACAGCTAGGAGCGAGGCGTGGATGTGGTCGCCCTGAAAGTGCGAGAGACGGGAGTGGGGCGCGGGGTCGAAGACCAGGGACGCGGCTGTAACGTCAAACAGTTAAACCAGAAATCCCAATATCATCAATACCCGTCGGCCTAGTAGCAAATAAACACGGGGTTGAAAATCGCGCATCATTCAATAATTCAAGTCTTCCCTCTCCTCTCCTCTCAAAAAAAAAAAAAAAAAAAAAAAAAAAAAAAAAAAAGGCATCTCGTTAGCTCGTTGCCAAGCTTTCCATGGGAAATTCGCTCTTGCTGATGCGTTCTGTCTTCCAACTCCTTTCAGCATCCCTTGGACAGCAATGTTCTTGGAAAACCTGGTTGAAATCTCTTCGCTGCACCCCCGATCAAGGGCGGGTGGGGAGGCAGAGGAGGGGTAGCGCAGGGAGGGGATCGAGGTGCGCCCCCAGGAGAGGGACCCCGGGCCCCGGCCGCCGGAGCGCACCGCCGCGGCGCGGGGCCTGGAGCCAGGGCGCCGGAGCGCGCAGAGGACCCGCCCAGACCGCTCTTATAGGAGAGCGCCGGGCGGGCCTGGCCGGGGGCGGTGCCGCGCGCCTAGCTCGCCTATAAGGAGCGGCCGGCCCGGTTGCAGATCCCAGCGCCGGCGGCCGAGGTGCAGTGGCTGTCTGCCCGGCGCGGATCCTCGTGTTGCAGCGGGGTTTGGATTTGCACCTTTAAGGAGGGGGAGAGGAGGAAGAGGCGGGCGAGGAGGGCGAGTACAGCAAGCGGCAGTTGCGGGGACCGTAGCTTCCTTCAGTCGCAGCTCAGAGGCGGAGCCCGCTACCTTTTCGGTGGAGCGTCTGGACACGGGATGGAGTGAAGCCGCGAGTGCCTCTCCTAGGGGGGGTGGGAGGGGTTCAGGCGGTGCCGAAGAGAAGGAGAGAGAGAGAGGGAGAGAGAGAGCGAACAGAAGAAGAAGCCGCGGCTGGCGCCTGCGAATTTGGGATTCGATTGGGAGGGACCACTTACTCGGGGGAAATGGATTCTGTACCAAGGCTGACCAGCGTTTTCACTTTGCTGTTCTCCGTCTTGTGGCATTTAGGATTAACAGCGACAAATTGTGAGTACCAGGAGCTGGGGGCGGGTAGGTGAGATGGGAAACGCCAGCGTTGGGGAGAGACACTCAACTGTCCAAGCATGTTCAATTGTGTCTGCCCT
>NW_019156122.1:0-3990 GCF_002288905.1 Enhydra lutris kenyoni | reverse complement strand
AAAAAATTGAAGCAGAAGGAAAACTTCCAGACTCTTTCTATAAAGCCAACATTACCCTGATCCCCAAACCAGGCAAAGACCCTACCATAAAGCAGAATTTCAGACCAATATCCCTGATGAATATGGATTCTAAGATTCTCAACCAGATCCTGGCAAATAGGATCCAACAGCACATTAAAAAGATTATCCACCATGACCAGGTGGGATTCATCCCTGGACTACAAGGATGGTTCAACATTCGCAAATCAATCAATGTGATAGAACAAATTAATAAGAAAGTTCATCTTTTTAATAAGCTTTCTCATTGGAGGCAAAAAGCACAGCCTGGAGGCTGGGATAAGCTTCAGGTGACACCCTTTCTTGAAAATATGCATATAGATGGGCTCCTGGCTACGTCAGTCCCTGGAGCATGTAACTCTTGACCTCATGTTTCTAAGTTTGAGATCCACACTGGGTGTAGAGATTACATAAAAATAAAATCTTCAGGGAAAAAAATGAATATATATTTCCTAAAACGATATAATGTGTGCTGTCATCTGGATGGATTTGATCTTCTGTTCTATATATTTAACAAAAGAAAATGTTTTAGTAATGCTAATACTTATTAGTATTAATATACATTAATATACATTTGTTAGTATTGATATACATATCCTTCTGTATTAACATATAATAATATACATGATACATATTAGTATTAATATATTATAATGTAATATAATACATTAATATTAATATACGTGTTTAACATTTGAGAGTCTCCGTGGGTCCCATGTGTAATAAAATGACAGAGTTCCAGCAGGGCTCCCGTTCATGCCCGAATCCCTGGGAAATATGTTCTACTGCTGTCACCAGTGAAGAGATTAACCACCTCAATACATGTGTCACCACTTGGAACCTAAGGCCCTGGACCTTTTCCCAGCCCTACATTTGTCTCTGTCACCATGTTTAGTGCCTCTGGCATACATCTGACAGGAAGTCCCATGGAAGTTTCTCAATAAAAGAGGCCCAGAGACAAAGTTCGTGGTCCAAGGGGTTTTTGTCTCACTTTCTCATTGTCTGAGACACTGTGAGTAATGGTAGCTGCTCCCACCACCATGACCTGTAGCACAGTAATAGTCAGCCTCATCCTCAGGCTACAGCCCAGAGATGAGTTGAAGCCCTGCATTGGTCGAGACATCTACGGAACCAGAGAAGTGGCTGGGAATCCCAGAGCCCTGGTGCTTGCTTGAGTCTGAGTAGTAGTTCAGCAGATACCAGGGAGGGCTCCCTGGCTTTTGCTGGTACCAGTATATGTGATAGCTGCCAACACTGAAGCCGCTGCTCAGGGTGCAAGTGAGTCTGGCTGTTGTTCCAAGAGATGCAGAGAGGGATGGTTGCTGGATCATCTCAGGCTGGGACAGGGAACCTGCAAACACAGACACATCACAGTTAAGAGAAAGGTTCCAGCTGTGTTGGTATCTGAGACAGTGGAGTCTGTTTCAGACTGAGGACCCACCCTGAGGCACTGAGGACCCTCTCTACCTGTGCAGTGACAGAGGAACATGAGGAGGACAGTGGTCCAGGCCATGGTAACACAGCCCTTCTTAGGCCACAGAGGTGGGGCTGGGATGTCTCTGGCCTGTCTTATCCTCTCCCCAGGGGCCTCACAGATGACGGGCTGCTCATGCAAATGTGACCCACCCCTGACTCTCCCTCCTCTGCTTTGCAGATTTATGGCCCTTTGACAGGGACAATTCCTGATGTGCTAGTTTCTTCATGGTGGGCCAGGAGGAAGGAGGTGCTGGGACCTAACAGGCCCTGTTCCAGGGACTTATCCAGCCTCAAAGCGGATACACCTGCATTGTCCCCACTGAACACTAGGGATCCAGGCTTGAGGTCTCCTGTCAATGGAGGGCTTCCCTGCTTTGAGACCATGTCTTACAGAAACCCACCAGACACAGTTTCACCATGCCCTCTGTTGTTGTCTGGGAGAACTCTCCTATCCAACAGATGACAAACCTCTACACCTGTTTCTGTGATGCCTGTGTTCCAGCCAAATGACCCTGATTCTCTAGGGAAGGACAGAGGTCCTGGTGTGCTGTCCTTGATCAGGTTTCTTCCGTGAACTGGGGTCTAGCAGGAAGTACATGAGCAGTCCTGACCCAGGAGATCCTGTGAACCTCTGTGGAGCGGACGGCAAGATACAGGGAACAAAGAGCAGAAGGAATCTGTCCTTGCAGGAGGGCCACAGAGGAGGTGGGCTGGCTCTGGGTACTGAGCATGAACAGGAGTTTATGGAGGGGACACACACCTTCACAGAAGAGGACACCAAGTGTGAGAATGTTGGGCCCTTTCTAAACAGGACTGACCGGACTCACGGGGGCTGTGGGGACAGAGCGGTGTCTGGGTATCCAGCAGTAACAACAGAGGGGCCATCCTGTGACCTCCCCTCCATTTGCTGTGAGACCAGAAGCTGATCAGTGTTGCTCATTAGAGTATTAGCTCTGTGGGAAGCTCTAGGACAGAATTTGGGGTAGGGAGACATGGAAGGGGACACCAGCAGGGCAGCTGAAGGAAGCAGAAAGCAGAGGACACAGGGAAGGAAGAAATGTCAGGTGTCCCCAGGTGTGACACAGGAAAGTGACTCACTGGACCCTGGGTTGTCAGAGGGAGGGATGGTCCAAAGTGTCAGGTGAATGAAGGGTGATGCCCACAGTGATAGGGATGACTATCCTGACACAGGTGAGGTCAGGTAGGAGAGCAGGTAGGGGCCTGATGATAATATGCCGTCCCTCTGTCACACAGTGACCATAGTGTGACATGTGGAGAGGTGTGGGGACACAAAAGAACAGGCCTGAGAGACACCTTCTCTCCCCACAGGAAGGATGTAGGTAATATAGTAACCACCTATGTGAGGGCTTAGTCTGCATCATTCATTCTTTCTCCCCATATTCATTTTTTAAATTTTATTTAAATTTAAATTTTATTTTATTTTTTCAGTGTTCCATGATACACTGTTTATGCACCACACCCAGTGCTCCATGCAATATGTGCTCTCCTTAATACCCACTACTAGGCTCACCTCACCCCACCCCCTTCCCTCCAAAACCCTCAGGTATTTTTTCTCAGAGTTCATAGTGTCTCATAGTTCATCTCCCCTCTGATTTCCTGCAATTCACTTTTCCTGTCCATCTCCCCATGTCCTCCATGTTATTCCTTATGCTCCACAAATAAGCGAAACCAAATGATAATCGACTGTCTCTGCTTGACTTATTTCACTCAGCATAATCTCTTTCAGTCCCATCCATGTTGATACAAAAGTTGGGTATTCATCCTTTTTGATGGTGGCATAATATTCCATTGTATATATGGACCTTATCTTCTTTATCCATTCATCTGATGAAGGGCATCTTTGCTTTTTCCACAGTTTGATGACTGTGGTCATTGCTGCTATTAGCATTGGGGTACAGATGGCCCTTCTGTTCACTACATCTGTATCTTTGTGGTAAATACCCAGTAATGCAGTTGCAGTGCATAAGGTAGTTCTAATTTTCATTTCTTAAGGAATCTCCACACTGTTTCCAAAGTGGATGCACCAACTTGGATTCCTACCAACAGTGTAGGAGGGATCCCCTTTCTCCACATCCTCTCCAACACATGTTGCTTACTTTCTTGTTAATTTTTGCCATTCTAACTGGTATAAGGTTTTATCTGAATGTAGTTTTGATTTGAATCTCCCTGATGGCTAATGATGATGAACATTTTTCATGCGTTTGTTAGCCATTTGTATATCTTCATTGGAGAAATGTCTGTTCATGTCTTCTGCCCATTTTTTCACATGATGATCTGTTTTTTGAGTGTTGAGTTTGAGGAGTCCTTTAAAGATCTTGGATATTAGCCCTTTGTCTGTACTGTCATTTGCAAATATCTTATCCCATTCCGTGGGTTCCCTCTTTGTTTTCTTGACTGTTTCCTTTGCTGTGCAGAAGCTTTTGATTTTGATGAAGT
>NW_019156121.1:3583-3990 GCF_002288905.1 Enhydra lutris kenyoni | reverse complement strand
CTGCTGCACATTGGAACTGTCATGCCCTTGGCACTGAACATATCCATAGCTTGTGTTTACAGAATTCGATCCTCACAAGCTTTGCAGGCAGGTCCTCCACCTTGGGAATTCTGGAGTAACAAAGCTGCCTTCTACCTGGCCAACAGAAAGAAGAAATGTCCTACAGGTCTGCACAAAACCCCAAATGAGCGACCAACGACACGGCCCTCAAGGGCACCCTGATATCATAGGGCGCCCTGTGAACTAATGCTCTGCGTAACACAGCCCGAGACCCAATCTCCTGTCGGCCAGCCAGATAGCGGGACCCATATCCTGCTGGTGGGAACTGCCCTGGCTCGAGCCTGTTATTTCCATCCAACATGGGTTTGCAGTTATCTGACTCCAGAAATTAGTGCAAAACCCTTCCC
>NW_019156121.1:0-3483 GCF_002288905.1 Enhydra lutris kenyoni | reverse complement strand
TCGGCCAGCCAGATAGCGGGACCCATATCCTGCTGGTGGGAACTGCCCTGGCTCGAGCCCGTTATTTCCAACCAACTTGGGTTTGCAGTTATCTGACTCCAGAAATTAGTGCAAAACCCTTCCCTTCTGTGTACCTGTAGCACAACAGTGAACTCCTCCTTCCGCATGGCAGGAAAGTGGATGTTGATATGGTTGTACTACTTTCAGAGTGGGAGGCACCTTCATGGCCCATGAGACGACGCCCACTCAGAAGGGGCAACTGGGCACAAACAGGCATTGTGACTCTTAGCCTGAGACCGCTTTCAAGCACAGCCTGTCGGGACTGGTCCAGGATCCCACAGAGTGAAACTATTGTGCCCCTAGACCCAAATCCGAACCCTGGGTGGGGTTGTCCAGGCCACGTGACCCACAACCCGTCTCTGGAATCCCTGTTTGGGCAGGACCCCTGAGATGGAAAAGAGCACTCTTCCCTTCCCCAAGAAAAACACCAAACTCTTGGGAGCCTGGCAGAATCCCCAGAAAGGGAGAATATCCCATGGACCCATGTGCTCACCCGTCCATTCCGAGACCATCCTAGGTATACAGTCCAGAGAGAAAAGCCTCTGCTACTGCCTCCCAAGCACCCGAATTTCAAATCCTGGGGAGCTGCTTCCAGGGTCTGCACATCGGGCCTGCCATAAACTCGCCCCTAATTCTTCCCCGAGTTGCTTTCTGAAGACTAAGTTCCCAAAGCCTTGACCACATGCCCTCCAGGATAGGACCCCCAGATACACTGCATCACTGGGCCTGCTCTCCCGAAGAAACTCTACCCGTCTCAGTTGCCCAAACCATCCAGAATGCGAGAAACCTGCAAGGCACCTGAACCCACCCCAATTTCATAGGCCGTTCTGGAAGAAAGGCACAGTATGAGACAGCGTCAGCACCTACCTCCAGGAAGACATGCACGTCAATGGGCCTGAGTCCGAAGATTCAACCTGACATGCCCCTAGGACCTCATCCAAAACATAGCTTAGGTTTTCAGGCCTATTTCCCTCTGGCCTGTTCTGGAAAACCAACATATGGCCCAACGTGTGGTCCCTCAGCCATACAGTAGAACCGCTCTGGTCCCGAGAAGGAAACTTTGCTCTTGGGAACGGGGTCCCACCCAAAGGCTAGGAGGTTCCTGCATGGCCCCAAGCTACCGCCACAATCTAAGGTCTCCATGGACACCAAGCAGCATTATGACCCGTCAGACTGAGAACCTCCGTCAACTCAGATCCCTTGGAACTGCGAAGCAGAGCCACTGGATCAAATCTGCCCTGTACCTAGGCTTCAGTGGTAATGGAGGTGGAGATTCCAGGCATCTATACGGAGAGCTCTGTTATCGAATCTTTCCATATGGGGACCCTGGAGCCCTCTAACTGGACTTCCCCTCTCCCGCTGAAGGACACCTTGCTGTTTGGAGCAGCTCACAAGCTCCAGCTTTGGAAAGCCGCCAAGGCTTCTTGAGGCCGCACGAGCATTCGTGGGCCATCATGGAATCAAATCCCAGCGTGAGCAGATATCTCACATTCGATCGTCCTCAGGTGCTTGAGATCTCGAAACAGACGCTGCACATTGGAACTGTTATGGCTCCGGTACTGAACATAACCATAGCTTTCTTTTCAGACTTCTAACCTCACACACCTTGCCAGCAGGCCATCCATATTGGGAATTCTGGAAAAACAAAGCTGCCTTTTGCCTGCCCACTGGAAGGAGGAAATGCCCTACGGGTCTGCCCAGAATCGCCAGATGAGGGTCCAGCAGCATGGCCCTCAAGACCACCCTGATATCATATCCGCCCTGTGAACTGATGCTCTGTCTGACACAGCCCCAGCCCCGGCCTCCTGTCAGCCAGCCACATAGCACGACCCATATACTGCAGGTGGGCTCTTTCTAGGTCAGAGCCCGTCATCTCCTGCGAACCTGGGTATGCAGGTATCTGACCCCAGAAGGTAGCGCTAATCCCTGCCTAAGGGGAACCTGAATCCCAGCAGAGTACTCCTCCTTCCTCATGGCAGGAATTTGGATGTTGAGATCGTTGTACTACTCTAGGGTGGGAGCCATCTAAATGGCCCATGAACCACGCCCACTCAGGAGGGGCAGCTGGGCACAAGCAGGCCTTGGGACCCTCAGCCTGAGACCCCTTTAAAGCACACCCTGTTGGGGGCTGGACCAGGAAGCCAGAGAGCAGCCCTCTCGTGCCTATTGGGCCAAATCCGAACCCTTGGTGGGGTTGTCCAGGCCACGTGACCCACAACCCCACTCTGGAATCCTTGTTTGGGCGGGACCCCTGACGGGGAAAACAGCACTCTTCCCTTCCCCCAGAAAGACAGCAAACTCTTGGGAGCCGGAGAAAAACCCCAGATAGGAAGAACCTCCCATGGACCCATGTAGCAACCCTATCATTCCGAGGCCAATCTGGATATAGAGTCCAGACAGAAAAGCCTCTGCTACTGCTCCCAAACATCCGAATTGCAAATCCTGAGGAGCTGCTTTCAGGGTCTGCAGATCGGGCCTGCCATAACTTCGCTACTAAGTCTTCCCCGAGTTGCTGTCTGAAGACTTGGTTCCCAAAGCCGTGACCACATGCCCTCCAGGATGGCACCTCCACAACCAAACAGCATCAGTGGGCCTGCTCTCCCGAGGGAACTCTGCACATCTCAGTTGCCCAAACCTTCCAGAATGGGAGAAACCTTCAAGGCACCTGAACCCACAACAATTTCATAGGCTGCTCTGGAAAAAATGCAGTCAGACTGACACACCCTCAGCACCTACCTGCAGGAAGAAACGCACGTCAATGGACCTGAGTCTGAAGATTGAACCTGACATGCCCCTAGAACCTCATCCAACACCTTACTTAGGTTTCCAGGCCTCTGTCCCTCAGGCCTGTTCTGGAAAACCAACTTATGGCCCAACGTGTGACCCCTAGCCATACAATTGAATCCCTCTGGTCTCAAGAAGGAAACCTTGCTCTTGAGAACGGGGACCAACCCTCAGCCTCGGTGATTCCTTCATGGCCCCAGAGACACAGCCACATTCTAAGGTCTCCCTGGACACCAAGCAGGATTGTGATCCGTCAGACTGAGAATCTCTGTCAACTCAGATCACATGGAACTTCGAACCAGTGGCAGCGGAGCAAAGCTGCCCTTTCCTTGGCTGCTGTGGTAATGCGAGGTGTGTTTTCCAGCGTTCATTCGGAGAGCTCTGCTGTCGAATCATTCCATGTGGGAGACCTCTAAGCTGACTTCCCCTGTCCCGCAGAAGGACAACTTGTGGTTTGGAGCAGCTCACAAGCTCCAGCTTGGATAAGCCTCCAAGGCTTCTTTAGGCCACCCGAGCATTCGTTGGCCTTCATGGATACAAATTCCATTGTGAGCAGACATCTCACCCTCGCCCATCCTCAGTAGCTGGAGATCTTGAAACATCTGCTGCACATTGGAACTGACATGCCCTCGGCACTGA
>NW_019156120.1:0-3992 GCF_002288905.1 Enhydra lutris kenyoni | reverse complement strand
ATTAGTTAGGACCTGGAAACCCAAATTCAAATATACCAAAATTAATACACCATATGTATTTCAGAGAAGTTTTTCAGAAATACTATCTGATACCCTGAGGAAACATGGAGACTCTCCCCTCTTTCCTCTCTGTCCTCTCTCTCCTCATTGTTCCTGCTCTCTCTCTTTTTTTTAAGCTCATTACAAGTTGCATGTAATAAGATGTATGAAGAACACAGAATTCTACAGCCTTATGACATATATCAAAGTAAACGTGCAGTTGACTGAGACACTAAGGTCAAGAGGCTGAATGTAGCCCGTATACCATCACCCCTCTCAACCTCTCATGTAATGTTACTTATATTTCGACACTTATTCCTATGCACTTATTTAGAGCTTCAAGTTCCTTAACACCACTGTTTAGTTTTTCATTTTGTTTTATGTAAATGAAATCATACAAGATGTATACATGTGGGTCTGGCTTCTTGCATTCAAATTTTTATCTATGAGATCCATTTCTGTTGTAGGGAGTTGTGGTTTGTTGATTTTTAATGATGCATTGAATTCCATTCTATTAATAAAACACAGTTTATGTATGCATCCTGCTGCTAAGGGGAATTTGGGTTGTTTCTACTTTTTGATTAATAAAAAATGCAGTTCTAAATGGTTTGGCATATATCTCTGACACAGATACATTTGTCAGTTTTTACCTTTATGTTTAGTGCTTATTTTTGAATGTCCTCTTGATTAAATCTGGCCTATCACCAGACCATTGGATATCCGCCTTTATTACCTTCTGGAATTTAATTATTTAGCATTTTACCTATTGATTTCTGTTGTGACTGAATTTTGTATGTGATGTAAGGTAAACACCAAGCTTTATTTTCTTCCACAAGATTATGCAATCGGACTAGCACCCTTTACTGAAAAGGACAATTCTTTCCCAATGTTTTGTAATACTATTTATTTATTTATTTATTTTTGCCTTTAAATCGTGTCCTGGGCTTCATCTAAATTCTTTTGAGATCCACTAGTTTCTTTCTCTTTTTTAGGACCCCAAATCCTACTTTCTCAAAACTTTTGATACACAGTAAAGCATATCTTCCTTATCTTCTATTTCCCCATGTCTATCCTTGGCCTTCAAAGTTTCACATAAAGTTAAAATCACTTGTCAAAGTTCTACAATAAGACTGTAATACAGTTTGGAATGCTGTTGTCACATTGAATATATAGAGTAACTTGGGAGTATTTACATCTTTCTAGTAATGAATTGCATTTAGTTTGCAGGTTTGTGTTGACCTGAAAAGTTTGTCTTAAAGTTTTATTCTCTGAAATAGTCTATGAAACATTGGTATTACTTACTCATTTACTTACTCAGAATAGTTGCCTTAATCCAGAGTTTCCTTTGAGGGAGAATTTGAAATTATGGATGTTTATTTCATAGTTACAGGAATATTAGATTTCAAATTTTCTTCATGTAGTTTTGATAAGCTCTATTTTCCTAGAAATTGTCAGTACATGGCCCATTTTATTTTAATTATCAGCAGGAAGTTATTTATAATATTTCCCATTTTTTAAGTATGTGTGATAGGTAGTAACTGTTGGGTCCATGGTCAAAGGAACAAGACTGATACAAAGCAAAGGTCAAGCAAAGCTTCATTTCGTACCAAGCATCAAGAGTCAAACTGACCGGTCATGGTCATCTCTTACAAAGAGGCGACCCTTCCCTGCCTCACAGACTAACTTTTATAGAGCAAAAGCCATGTGGTTGAGCCTGGCTACACATAGGTGGCCAATGAGATTACAATTTACACTAGTAGATATTTGAACTAGCCTATCACCTTGGTCAGAATTGGCACCAAAAAGGCAGGGCCCACTTTCCCTGGTAGCTAGGGAGACAGTATGCATGCTCCACTGATTGGATTTCTCCACCTGGCCTGACCTGCCCTCATATCTGGGCTTTGCAAGTAAGCTCCTCTGGGAGGGGCAGGGTCAATCTAAGTCTACTTCATAGGGCTTATCTAAGTTTACTGCATAAACAACAAAATGGCTCCCTCTGCCTAAGTAGGCCCTTACAGTAACATATTTTTTAAATAGTGATTTTTACTTTTGTGTTTCTTAATTTCGTTAGTCTTATTGAAAAATTACTTTCTAATTGACTTGTGTGTTCTTTTTTGTTGTTTTCAATATCATTAACTGCCATCTTTATCTTTAATTTTAATTTTTCAGTTTGCTTTCTCTCTCTATAAAATAGATATCTAAATTAATTCAGATTTCTTTTTTTTTTCTAACATGAATTTAAAGCTACAAATTTCCTTCCAAGTCTGGAGTATTTCACAGTTTTTAAATTAATTATTTAGTGCAAAAAAAAAAAAAAACAGAAACATATAAACTAGGAAAAAGCAATCAACCATAGTATCTATTTTAAAAAGAGAAAAACAGTACTCTTTGGCAAAGTGCTGATAAAAAAATACAAAACCCAAATGAACAACATTATAAATTGAGAAGTAAATTTTTTAATGAACATATTTTTATACATAAATTTTAAACTAGTAAATTTGAAAGTAGAGATGTTTTGAAAGACAGTTTTAGATAGATACAAATGCCAAAACTGACTGAAGAGTTGCAAAGTTGATAACTTCAATACTATATAAGGCTAAAATATAGACAATAAGAGGAAATAAAAAATTAAATTCACTACAACTGTTTGAAGAGCAATCATAAGATATATGCAGAGTAAATGGTCAGAAAACTCAATGAAACAAAAGCAAAATGCTATTTACTTTTTGGAGAATGGAGCCCATCAAGAATTCCTGTGAGTATGTAGTTTTTGTTTTTGTTTTTGTTTATAATATCCACATTAAAACTGTAGTAACATTCTGTACTTATGGTGTGGTCCAGAACAGCAAGTTCACATGCTTGAAACTGGAACTGGCTCAGTTTTCAAGCTGTATTTATTTGACAATTCGTAGGAGACGTCTTCCTGGGAGCTCACATGCACAGAGAAGCATATTGATTTCCTAGGGTTAATGGGCAGTAGAAGAAGTGACAGGAATTTATTTATGTAACTCCTGGAGGGAGGCAGCCTAGCCCTAGACAGGACTCAATGCTGTCAACCAAAGTAGACAGTTGATCACTCCATGTTTAACAAATGGTCATGCAGACTAATGGCAAACATACCTGAAAGGTGAGGGGCAGAGGAGTGAGCTTGACCAAGAAGAATTTACTATAGACTAGGAATACTTTGCTTCTGTTTCTACAGACATTAAAAATATGGATGCTATTTAAGGAATTTTTAAAAGTTCCTTTCTCCTTAAGGGTAATAACCAAATTGAAATTAAAATTAGCCTTAAACTTTAAAAATGATTACTTGGGGGGAGGGGAGAAGAAAAGGAAAGCCTGTGCTTTTTAAATTTATTTTTCCCCACAAGAAAAATAAAACCCAAGGAGAAAATGGCATTTTTTTTAAATCTGAAAAATAGTAATTCTACTGGATCTTATAATCAACTATCTTTCTGTCGGAGTTTTAATGATTGAGTCACTGGAACAGAGGTCTTTGGTATACCTTGTTGAGTTGAAATAATTGGATATCCTGGGAATACAATCATAGGAGGGAGAACCAATTTTTCTGGAAAGTCATAATGCAAATTTCCACCAATTATGCACATCCTACTTGGCTTGACTCTACAACTCCAAAGTCACATTCTTAGATCATAGCAATTTTCCAGTATTCATGGACACTGCATTCTGTCCCACGAAATATAACAGAAAGAAAATGTGTCTTCTATGAACATGGATAGTAGAAATTAGCAGTAAATGCCCCTTAAGTAAATTGAAAGACATGTTTTCCCCAGGTGATCTAAATATTTTTATGTGTTTTTACATATTCCATCAAACATTTGTTCTCTAGAATATAGAGCTACTGCATTACCATAAACTAGTTATTTTTCTCCAGTTATTAATGAAATAGGTTTGGATTTAAAAACTTAGTCCTGTGGTTAATAGGAAACAAA